>NC_133619.1:22402889-22672889 GCF_048593235.1 Sminthopsis crassicaudata | reverse complement strand
TGAAAGAAATAAATGTTCCTTTTTGGGTTGGTTGGTTTGTTTGTTTTGTTTCCTGCTGAGGATAAGAGCAGTAGGGCTTGAACATTTTTGTTCTTAAACATGCTATTTTCCATCTTTCATGGTTTTCCCCTGGTCTTTCAAAAATATTTAAAGGATTTAATAAAAAAATGGCAAATTGTGAGGAATTTATTTATTTATATTAATCTTAATATAAAATAGGTATTTAATAAATATGAAACAAGAAGAGCAAATGAAAAAGATGATTAAGACCTTATTTTAAGAATTAATTCTTATTCAACCAAATGATATTTTTAAAGGCAATACTTCTCTTGATTATGATTGTACATTTTTATCAGGAAGTCAAGACAATGATTGAAAGAGATCAAGGCTTAACTGAAAAATAATGTTTTTTCATTGACAATGACATAAATCTCTTTGATAACAATCAAGCAAATGTTAAAAATTGTGAAACTAGAAATAAACAGAAAGATTGCTTCTATCTAGATGTAGTCAGTAGAATGGAAGCTCTCTGATACTATAGACTAATTTTCATTTTGTCTTTTTTTGTTACCAGCAATTAGAATATGTACATACCTACATACATATACATAAATATATATATATATATACATATATATTTTAAGAGATTTTTAGATGATTTGGCTAACATCAATATGCACACATAGTTTGTAGGGAAGAATTATATGGGACCCATGTTTATAAATACTAGCAATAAACCTAATAGCTTTTTGTTATTTAGATCATTCCTTCATTCATTTTTATGTCAATTAAAATCTGTTCAATTAATTGAATGTCAATTAATTATCTTTTATTAAGTTATCAATTAGCTCTGCATCCCATCCTCAGAATTTTTATTTATGAAATAAACTTTTTCCACATACTCCTCTCTCTCTTCCTCTCTTTACACATGCATATATATACATGTCTGTATATGAATAGATTGTTTATTCATTATGTTATGTATAAATCCTTTTCAGTTCTCAGTCTAAAATCTTAACTTACAATTTTAAACACCGCTAAAAAGTAAAAGCCAAAGGAATATCTTCAGCTAATCAAATTATGGTATCATTTTTTTATCATGTGATGGATATAGACTAATTAGTTAGAGATAAAGCTCATATATTCTAGGACTTAAAATAAGAATAAAACATAAAGTGCAATTAAATGTCAAATTGATTCTCCAAACACTAAAAAATAGATTTGAAAGAGAAGAGAGAATGCTATAAGCCAGGAAGGCCAATAAGAGGGAACTAGATTATGAAAACTTGGCTTTTGTCCCAAGACATTGAATTAGATGCTCACAGCAGTCACAATTGTACAAACAAGAAGCTTTGTGCCTCATTAGCAAAATTTATCTAAAGTAGAGAGGTACCAGATGTTAAACAAACTCCAGGTGTGCTCTGTCCTATTATGACCTGATTTCCAATCCAATCTTCACTGTCATGGCTTCTTCCACAGTTATCTAAGGTTGTTCACAGGTCTTTTTCCAAAGTGCTAGTGCCCTGGCTTTACTCCACTTCTCCTGAACCTTGCCCCAGATGTTTAAAAAAGAATGGAGTTGTTGCTTTTGGGTCAGTTAAGAAAAAATTGCATAGTGAAGAACTTAAGTAAGACTTTGAAGAGAATTATTAAGCACCTATTATGTATCAATCATTATTCTGACCACTTGACAAATGTTATTTCACTTGATCTTCACAACAACCATTATGATCTCCATTTTATATTTGAAAAAAAGAAAACAGAAACTGAGACCGACAGGAATTAAGTGACTTGCCTAGGGTCATATGGCTTATAAGTGAAGCCATATTTGGACTCATGTGTCCCTGACTTCTCCTGGCCCAATATTCTATCCATGGTACTATCTAGTTGCCTCTAAAAAATTAGCATAATTAGACTGGAAATAGTTGTTGTGTTAAGAAGAAAGAAAGTGAAATCTTTCATGAAGTATAAGAAGTAGAGTGATAGAAATGTTAGGAGAATGTAAAGAAGGCTATCGTAGCCTAAAGCAAGTGGTTTGTGTTAAGGAATAATTAGGGATAAGTTCAGATAGTGGTTTAAAATTAACCTGGAGAATGCTTGCATTTCAGTTAAAAATTTGGGGCTTTACCCTAAAGATAATAATGCTTCTGAAATGAATCATCATAAAGATCTTTAGTTTCCAAACCTAGACATTTCAAAGATGCTTATTTCCTCCCAGGTGCAATGCACTAAAATTTAGTATACTTCTCCATTTGGAAGGTTAGGCAATGTCATATGTGCAAAACTGATTAGACATTCCCCAGCCTTAGACAAGTGGGTGCTTTGCCAGCTCTAATCATAATAAACTGGCAGGAATCTCACTAGAGTTCATATCAGCCCTTGACATAGAGCCCTAAGGGGAAAGGGGAGGGGATAAAACTCCATTCCTCTGTTGCTTGGCTGTAACTCAGTCATTCTTGTAGAGAAGTTGGAGAGTTGAGAATTATGTGATAGTACAATTAGGGTGGCCTGGGAAATAGTTGGATGACTGGACTGTTATTTTTCATTAATAGAATAATATCTGCTTAGAATAACATTGACATGTACTAGTGATCTTCCTTATTCTTGGAAATTTTTAGATGATTTTGAACTCAACAAAAATAGAGTGCATATCGAGTTTAGAGATGTTACAAAGCTGAAATGGATATTTAATGAATTTACAAAATGCCTCCTGCTAATACCCCCAAGTAGCACAAGTTTTGAACAACGTGCTAGAGTGTGTGCTCCTAACCATGGACTTCCAGACACTAAACTGGATATCTGAAATAAAAATATTAGGCTACACAATTAGGGGGGAAAAGATATCCCCTTCCCTCCATGAGGTTATATTATAGTAAAGGAAAGCAATACCCTATCCATAAGGAGGCATGACAGTGATGTCTTGAGAGTCAGAAGCAGAGCAGAAGAATGAAAGAGAGATGGTATAGGTCTTTCATCAAATGAGATTCAAGGAAAATCTGACTAATGAGAGAAAGTTGTTGTGTAATAGCAGATAATGAGGAATGCTGCATTGTAAATGGGCTGTTGAGGAATGGTAATGAAGTCTCTGCTAGAAGCAAAGCAGAAAAGGAAGGAAGGGGCTGACCCGTCCTGAAAATGGAAGAACACAAAATTAGAACTTACAAACAATATTCACAAGTTTTACAATAACATATTTTTAGAAAATAAACTAAAGATAATGAGTAATCTTGGTCATGTTGTAGATATAAGGAAACATTCTGTTCTGTTCCTTCTATTAGAGGGTAGGGGATGAAAACTGGGATCTACTTCATTTATAATGACAATTTATTATGTGAACTATTATTTTAAAAAAAATTGATGGTATAGCTAGATCAATTAGTTTTCCTCAACTGTTTTTTCTGTTATTAAGAAAATAAAGCATCAAGTTTCTAAAATAAAGAATTTGTGATGCCCATCAATTGGAGAATGGTTGGATAAATTATGGTATATGAATGTTATGGAATATTATTGCTCTGTAAGAAATGACCAGTATTCGTCCTGAATACAGAGAGGCTTGGAGAGACTTACATCAACTGATGCTGAGTGAAATGAGCAGAACCAGAAGATCACTGTACACTTCAACAACAATACTGTATGAGGATGTATTCTGATGGAAGTGGAAATCTTCAACATAGAGAAGATCCCACTCACTTCCAGCTGATCAATGATGGACAGAAACAGCTACAGCCAGAGAAGGAACACTGGGAAGTGAATGTAAAATATTAGTACTACTGTCTATCTACCCAGGTTACTTATACCTTCAGAATCCAATTCTTAACGTGCAACAAGAAAATTGGATTTACACACATATATTGTATCTAGGTTATACTGTAACACATTTAATATGTATAGGATTGCCTGTCATCTAGGTGAGGGAGTAGAGGGAGGGAGGGGAAAATTTGGAAAAAAGGAATACAAGGGATAATGTTGTATAAAAAAAATTACTCATGCATATGTACTATCAAAAATATTAATTATAAAATTAATAAAAAAAGAAAGAATTTGTGATCTGGGCAGACAGAACATAGTAGGTAGAGTGTAAATACTACAGTGTTCTGAGAAATGACTGTTTTAATTCATGCCTTTTTCTGGAAGATAGAACAATGGAAAGCAGAGCTATTCATCATCGTAGTTGTTAGAGACACATTTTGTGATACTAAAATGAGCAGAAGTGATACTTTTCTTTCATTCCCTTTTGGAAAAGTGGAAACATGAAAAAATATAACAATATTTCTCTGTCCTTTTGATCTTATCTCTCTCTCTCTCTCTCTCTCTCTCTTTTTTTTTCCCCCCCCTGAGGCTGGGGTTAAGTGACTTGGCCAGGGTCACACAGCCAGGAAGTGTTAAGTGTCTGAGACCACATTTGAACTTGGGTCCTCCTGAATTCAGGGCTGGTACTCTATCCATTGTGCCACCTAGCTGCCCCTTTATCTCTCTCTTTTAATCTTTTTGAATATATTTTTCTCCTCTCTCTCTCTCTCTCTCTCTCTTTCTCTCTCTCTCTCTCTCTCTCTCTCTCTCTCTCTCTCTCTCTCTCTTTCTCTCTCTGTTTATATCTGTCTCTATATCTCTCCTGTCTTTGTGCCTAGTTCCAAACCATTCTTCAGAACTGCTGGACCAATTCACAAATCCACCAACAATGCATTGTTATTCAATCCTTTACAACACTTTGTGACCTTGTGATCTCATCTTGGTTTTTTCCTTGGCAGAGATACTAAAGTGATTTGTCATTTTCTTCACTAGATCAATTTACAGATGGAGAATTGAGGAAAACAGAGTTAAATGACTTGCTCATGTAACATATCTAATTAAGTACCTAAGGCCACATTTGACCTCATGAAGATGAATCTTTCTGACTTCAACCTCAATGTTTCATCCATTGTGAGAACTATCTGCCTTTGTGCATTAGTGTATCAGTTTTCCTATTTTTTTTCATATCCTCATCAGCATTTACCATTTTTTTTCTATTAGTCAGTGATAGGTGAGAAGTGGTAACCCAAATTTGTTTTAATTTGTTTTTAATTCAATAATGATTTAGAGTATTTTTCATTTGATTATTGATAGCTTTGATTTCTTCTAAAAAGTTTTCATATTTTTTCACTATCAATTGGGGAATGGTTCATACTTTTGCATAATTTGGTTCAGTTCCCTATATATTTGAAAAATGAGGTCTTTATTAAAGAAAATAGTAAAAACAAAAAATTCCCCCAGTTCCCTTATTGAGTTCTTGTGATTTTACTTTTATATTTGGCTTTTTTGAGCTTTTCTTGTATATGAAAATCAAAATTTCTATTCAGCTCTGGTCTTTTCATCAGAAATTCTTTGAAGTCCTCTATTTCATGACGTATCAGGGTTTTTTTTTTTTTTGTTTTTTTTTTTGTTTTTCCCTGAAACTATTGCTCTCTAAGTCTCACCACTTATATTGCATCCATGTGGGCTGTAGGAAAATTCTATCTCAATGTCACTGATTTCTCCTTCTGACTTCTTAAATAGTTTTTGAATGAAATAATCTCACCCTAGCCTTGAATTCAGGAGGATTCGAGTTCAAATCTGGTCTCAGACACTTAACACTTCCTCCTTGTGTGACCCTGGGCAAGTCACTTAATCCCAGCCTCAGGAAAAAAAAAAAAAAAAAAAAAAAAAAAGAAAGAAAGAAAAGAAAAGAAAGAAAAAAAGAATCTCACCTGATCTTTTGTTGACTAACACTCTAGAATTCAAGTTGAAGTATTGTTTTAAAATTGTTGGGAGGAAAATATTGCAAAAGCTCTACTCTAGTCCATTCTCTATCTGTCATCTTGACTCTGCCCTTAGAAACCCCACCCCATCCTATATAAATGTGTATGTGTGTGTGGATGCATGTGCATGTGCATTCACTTTTGATCATTAGATGTAAAGGGCTGAAAACTGAGTTGCACTGAGGTCCAAGCACTTGAGGCTAATTACCAGTTGGACAATACTCTGTTAATATATGCTTGGAGAATGGCCCTGCTCAACTATTCTGTGCAGTCTCAATCTATGAGTGTATACAGTAAATTAAAAGAGGGATCAGAGGGTGGAATAAGAGAAGCAGGAGTGACTTTTTGGCAGTGGAGAGAGAGAAAAAAGGTGAGGGGATTCCTGTATCCATTCCTCTCATTTCGACCAAGAATAAAGATCAAGGACTTTTGCTGATCCTGACTCCAGCTGATTCTAAGGTATCCAGGGTACTAACTTAGTCATTACAATTAGAGATACTGTTAAGGCATACATTCCCAATTATAAAAATAAACTCTGAGAGATGAATATATTTTACCAAGTTAAAATTTTCTTGACATTACATATTATTCTAAGTCCTTATTAATTTTTTCTTTCCTTCTCTCTTAGGTGAAATTATCTATTTTGTTCATTATGGCTTAGACAATCAAATATGCTATTACTTATAACAAAAAGACACTAAAATAACAAGAGTTTTATTCATTAACCAAGTTAAGATTTTTCAGAATTCACAAACAATTGCTCATGCACACAATTACATGTTTTTTTTTTTTTCTTTTTTTAAATCATTACATTTGAACATTTCAAACAAAGAAGTTATGTGTTTTGGATCCTTAGAAGAAGACAGGGAAATGATAATGAAGGAATTTCCTCTTCCTTAGCCATAATATACCATGCTTCTGTGACAGGTGGAATAAATATTGGATTTGAGAGTGATGAGAGATAGGAAAGGGTGAATCCCCATTGGTCAGCGCAAAGATAGTAAGATAGTCCCATTATGGCGCAGTGTCCCCTGTAAATGAATTTACAGGCCTGAAAACCTAGATTGATTAAAAAAAGGTTTATTATAGGAATTTGGAAGTAAAGTTCAGTTAGAAAGATGCCAGGGCCATATGTGGTCGCTGGGTGGGCAGGAACCCTTACATGGCCAAAAGGATACCATGTTTGGGGGGAAGGGCTCCTGCAAAGAGAGAGCTCCAGCTTGGCTATTTTATACCTAAAAGGGGCTTGTGGGCAGTGCCCCAAGTTCTGGCAGGCTTTTCAGATAAGGAAGAAACTGCTTATGGGGGCTGAGAAAACCCAAGCCAGCTCAGATCTGGTGGGGGCTAGGCCCGGATATTCAGCCATGGGGGTCGGGAAATCAGAAAGGAATCTTAAATCTCAACCCCTATCAAGAGGACACATGGAAACAGCAGAGAGTATATTCCATTGTCAGAGTGTATTCATTCTAAGGGTTAGATTTACCTTTTTATCATCAGGGAATAAAATCACCAGATCGCTGCAAATATTAAGATCTAATATGAACAATATTAACATCCAAATCAAGTTAGTATTATAAATCATTCCAGATCATCTATAATTTGAGAATTTGTGTTACTAGTTCTTCCAGTCAATATGACAAAGGTGTTAACTGAAACAATAAGACTCTGACATTTAATGAGCATGTGACAAATGATCCTGCCACCATCCAGCACCATGTACAAAGGTACTTCATCAAATCCCATTTATCAACATTAAGGAAAGTGACATACCTCTATAATACAGGTTTACTACCTTGGAGAGCACTCCTTTAAGTAGCATTACAATGTTGTTTCAGAGTATATTAAATCTACAATGTATAAGAAAATGACACAAATTTTACAACTTTTCCCTCACATATTTTTCTGACTGATTGGGAAAATAATCAATATTGATATCAATATCAATTAAATATCAAAGCTAAGTAAATATTCCTTACATATCAATGGAGATATTATGTTCCTCTCAAAAGGAAAATCTACCTTTATACTGAAATGCATTCCCAAATCACATAAGACATATGAATAGAAAGATGCTATAACTAAGGCCTAAAGAGGAAAAAAGTGGAAATTTGAAAATATTATTTTAGAATAAACCTTATCCTAAAACATAATTTCAAGATTTTGCCCCCCCCATCTATTGCTTTCCAAGGGAAACAGAGAACAGTTCTTTCTACATATGAGGATTACAAGTCAGCAATGGAAAGCTATATATACAAAACAGTATCTGCTTCCATCACTAAAAAAAAGAAAAATAAATAAACTTTCTCCCCTGCCAAATACAGCCATGGAATTGTCAGGGAATGAGTGGTTTCACATCAGTGAATTTTCCAAACAACTGAAGTTTATATCCTTATAACTTCCACAATGTTTTTATTTTTTTAAAGTAAACAATTTGAATGAAAATCCTTTAAAAACAGATTATGTATTCCATACAGAATAAAACCTAACATTTTCTCAATGACATACAAAGCACGATGGTCCTTTTGTGGAGATTACAGATGTGGGGATTTTGGTTCAGCTTCAAGTTGTGCCCCGGATCACTGGATTTGAAACTCAGATTTAACATTCTGCATCTGACATTGTTTGACTTTATGACTATTATGAAGTACTGCATTGTGCTATAAAACACTAAATAAATGATGGGCTCAGTGAGTTCTGAGGTTTGTTTAGCTGCTACTTTCCCTTCAGCTAAATTACTGCCAGCCTGTATGATCTTTGTGTTTCTGTGTCTACTTTTGTCCAGATCCCATTCTGTCAGGATATCAGTTGTCTTTTTTTGTGTGCATCAGTGCTTGTCTCCAACAGCTTTTCCCATCTCTCATCCAAATACTATTATTAATTTGTTGTTTGCTAGTAAATCTAATACCATGCATGTTAGAACTGATCACTTAAAGAGGACTTCTCTTACAACAATGCGCATGGACTTTGTGATATCTATTTGGACTAGCTCTGAGACCCTTCCATTTCTTTCTTCTAATTCTTGGTCAATGAGACAATCTGAGAAGTGAACTCCAGATAAGTGGTGATTTTTATTATATATATATATATATATATATGCAATATATATCTATATATGTATATATACATATATGTATGTATATATAAATGTCATTATTCTATTGTGGAATAAATTTAGAAAAATAAAACATTAAAAATTATTTTTTGTCCTTATAAACAACTAGAGAGGAAATTGTTGTATAAAATCACAATAACAAATGCCTTTGACCTTTTTCAATAAGAATTTTTTCTTCATTAAAGGGAAAGGTATGGGGCAACTAGATGGCATAGTGGACAGAGCACCAGCCTTGAAGTCAACAGGACTTCAGTTCAAATCTGGTCTCAGACACTTAATACTTCCTAGCTGTGTAACCCTGGACAAGTCACTTTACTTCAATTGCCTCAGAAAAAAAAAAAAAAAGAAATATATTAAAATGGAATGTTTAATGTCCTTTTCTGCATTTTTTATATTATACCTAGAGAAGGTATTGGGTGGGAGTTAGTAAATTCCTGAGAGAGGAGCAGTTTGTCCAATCTTCCACCCTTGCCACCAGGGTGGCCATTAGAAGATAGTATCTAAACTCATGGTCAGTCCAGATAAACCTAATCTAGGCTAGACTACCTCTTTTGTGTTTATTCTTTTCTAATATTAGGTGAATGAGCAACTATCCTGATAAGAATATGTTTGGGAGTGAGCTGATGGGTTAGAGATATCTGGAAGTTCTGGGTCCTATAGTAACAGAGCTTGTTGACCAAGGAAAGTGTCTTTGTAAACCAAGATCTTTGCCAAAAAGAATATTCGACCAAGCCTGACCCATTTTACCAGAAGATAAAGACTGCAAGTTGTTTAGTGAGTGCAAAATCAAATGCTAAATGTATTATAAGATTTAAGTATCAGGCATTGAAAAGAATGTGATGGTATTTGTAAATTAAAAAATCTTGTTTTCAATTATCCTATCAATGTATTTTGTGAGTCTTTTCTATCTATTAACATTTCTTTTTTGTGTTTAGGAGTAAAATACAAATTCTATACCTGATTACATTATTTTTCCCCATTTGAGGAAGTACTAGATGTTAGGCTAAACCTTAGCTTTATTTTTTCTCCCTGAGGTGATGGGCTAGAAGTTTAATTAGCTGAAGAATGTGAGAAAAATGGAATCCCAAACTTTTCTAATTAGAAGCCAGATTCCCTCAGGAATAAATCCATGTGTAGGTCCAGAGCAGCAGGTTCTTTAAGGGGGGATTGGGCATTATATTCTAGCACCAGTGGGTACGGTGATAGTGTTCTAATATTATACAAATAAAAAGCTTGGCAAACACTATAGGACTGTGTAAATAAAAGCCATGATTATTATTATAGTCAGGTCTGAATAGTTTTATTTTATTTTATTTTCAGAATATGCCTTGGGGTACTACATTAAAGAAAGAAACCATTAGTGATGATAATTCTGAATTCTTCAATGACATAGAAATATGAGACAGAGATAATAGAATTGCACTTGGGATGTACTAAATGAAGATGCCAAAGCTGCAGGACTGAAAATTGATTTTCAAAAAGTTCTCAATGAACAGATGATTAACTATTTGTCATTGGAACAATCAGACCTTCATGGCATCTGGCTAAAAGAAGAAAATTATTATTTGCCACAATATCAAGACTTCTGGTGCTTACAATATCATCATCCCCAGTGAATCATTCAGACAATTGGGAGTCAAGGGAAATTCACCTTCTGAAAATTAATTAAAAATGCCCTAAGATTCTACATCCAACAAGTTCATAGGATAAATACTAGAATCAGTAAAATTTACTCTCCTATTCCATAGAAGCTCCTAACTTCCTTCAAAGTTCAGCTTAAATACTACCTTCTAAAGAAATCTAATCTTGATCCCCTAGTTGTTAGTGGTTCTTCCCAATACCTACCTACACATCTCTCTCTCTCTCTCTCTCTCTCTCTCTCTCTCTCTCTCTCTCTCTCTCTCTCTCTCTTCATATATATATATATATGTATATATATACATATGTACGTATACATATATATACATATATACATATGTACATATACATATATATACATGTATATATATATTTTTTTGTTTAGCTATATACATGATGTGCATGTGCACAAATATTTACTCTCTACCTCCACCACCATCATCATTAATGAAATTCAACTTCCTGAAATGCAAAACTTGTTTCATTTTTCTCTTTAATTTTCCAGTATTATGTCAAGCACATAGTAGGTATATAATAAATGTTTGCCAAAATAATGAATGAATCAATCCTAGTTCAAGTATTATCACTAATTACCATGTGAAGTGGGACAAGCTGCTTCATAGAATCACAGAATTTTATAATTATCAAGACTGTGAAGTGATGAGGGCACTGTCTCACTGAAAGGAGGAAGGTGAGAAAGACATTAATATTTGCTTTGCAAAGGAAGAGCTTTCATGACAAAGAGACACACACAAGGGAAGCCATTGATTTGTCAAAGATTTTGATTGAGTATTTCAAGGTCTCAGGTAATAGGGAGATGATTACTGTATCAACAACTTAGTGAATATAGAGTCAGAGCATTGTTTGATACCACCAAGAATGTGTGCAAAAGTGAGCAACACATGGTGGTGTTAAGTTGCTAAATGAACTAGTGGGGAGTGTGCTAGGCAAAAGACTGCCGAGCTTGGGAGCTGTGCCCACAGTCTAGCATTTCCTTTTTCTCTCTTTGTGGCATAATTTGGGGCATATGCTGGCTACTTAAGCATTTGTTTCTTCTCAGGCCTGTGATTCAAGATGCTCCAGTATCCGCATACTCCGAATGTGTATTGCTATAGAAAACAAGGCATGAGCTGTAATGAAATCCAACTATCAGATTGGATTGGAATTATGTCAACTGTGCTAGCTTATGAGTTCTTATCCTGAGAAGGAAAGAGGAAGAAGGGGAAATGAATTATGTAGCAGTTATACAGTTTCTCCTACCCTAGGCACATGGGATGCTTTGTCAGGATAAAGTGGGTAAGACGTGAGAAAGAACAATCAAAGAATATACAAGCATAGTCTAGGAGAAGAGTGACTCTGTAGAAATGTCCTAGACATGGCATGAGATTATAGAATAAGATATGGGAAAGACCTAAAATAATTGTATTCAGTCCCATAATCACCATGCAAATAAGAGAACTGAGGCATTGAAGAATGAAGTGGTTTATACAATATTATGTGGGAAATAACTCTCAGAATTAAGAGCTGAGGCCATATCTTCAGGTACACAATACCTCTCCTTTTCTTTCTCACTTTGCCTTCCAGTCTGGATGATAGCCCCTCCCAGGACCATTGTGTCACCTCAAAATTCAGTAAATCAATCCTTAACCATTTTCTAGACCAGGAGGTTCATATTCTATATTGCCTTGTGTAACTTACTTGGAATTAAATATCTAACCAGCTAGCACATCTATACCAGCCCAGATGGTATAATTCTGTTCCAGGCTATTCAGTTGGACTTCACTACTACTTTATGCCTTGTTTCCTAAATATACATACTGAGTATGTGGATAATCCTGAGGAAAAAAGCAATGCCTCTGAGTAGCCAAAGTACATCGCAAATCATGCCACAAGGAGAAGAAAAGAAAATCCTGGACCTCTTCTCAGAATCATGTTTTTAAATCTTTAAAATAAAAGGTATAAGATTAAAAAGGAAACAAATTACATTAAAATCAAAATATATTTTAAAACAACAAATTCATTAATATCAGGTTAAGAATCCCAAATCAGTCCCTTTACTAAATCCCTATTTCTTTTGAATGCTTTACCTTCCCATAAAGACTTTGAAATCTGACCTCAAAAGGCATGCTTGACTCCTAACCCATTGCCAAATCTCCTTTTGTCTATCTCCATATTATTTCATATCTGTTCTTCCTCGCTACACTATTGGCATCTTAATTCAAACCCTCACCACCTTTCGATTGGAATATGTGACAGTCTTCTAATTGGTCTCACTGACACAAGCCTTTCCAAACCAATCTATCCTGGACTTAGTTATCAAAGTGGTTTTCCTGAAATACAGGGTGGAATATTTCAATTTTTTTTGGTAATAAATTCCAAGGGATTTATAAACTCAACTGTATGGCATTTAAACAGTTCACAGTCTGGCCCCAATCTATCTTTCTAGCATTTTTTTATATATTATTCCCTTTCCTAAACTCTACTATGCAGTTAAAGAATCCTACTTGCTATTTCTAAACCTCATGCAAAACCCAATTTAAAATAGCCAAACATGAATAGTAATTAACTATAATGCTATCGGTTCAGCACAACCTTGTAAAGAAAAAAAGAATAGATTAATTCAGAAACAATTCACTTTCAATTATTGTTTTACATTGTTTTGACAAATAACTTTATGCAGAGAAACGACTCCTGCAGAAGTTATGTTTACTATGATTTGATCGGTTTGTTGTATATCTTTCTACCATTTTTTAAACATGTACTTGTTTATTTAGTCATGTTGATTAAATTAATGAATAATTTTTATATCATTATTTGCAGGTATGACCTGTCTCTCAGGAAATATACCAGTATTTAAAAAGAGAAAGAAAGAAACATGTTTAATCATAAATTATAATTACTTTTGTGAAGAAAAAATAGTTTTATGTTATCAGTAAATAAAATGAAAAATTTTCAAATTTATTTCATAATTCATCCTTTTAAATATGTATATTGTAATTGTATTATTTAGATAGCAAGGCAATGCATTGATGAACTGAATGCTGAACCTGAAGTCAGAGAGACTCATCTTCCAAAGTTCAAATCTGGCCTCAGATACTTATTGGTTGTGTGACCTTGGGAAAATTACTTAATTCTGTTTACACAGTTTCCTTATCTGCAAAATGAGCTGGAAAAGGAAATGGCAAACCATTCCAGTAACTTTGCCAAGAAAACTTCAAATGGGGTTATAAAGAGTTGGAAATCAATGAAACAACTGAGCAAGAATTACATGATTGTAGTGCAAATTTTATATACATATGTATGTATGCATATGTGTATATATAGTAAATTATGGCTTTATAACTAGATCCCCCAATATCAGATAGCAGACTCAAATGTTGCTCTTTTTTACCCCTTTCATCCACTTTCCCCAAGGTTCAGTACAGTAGGGAGAGAAGAATTGAGATACTATTGACTTAGTAGATAGCAGAATGCAGCCTGCCATTGAATGAAACAAAGTGGATACACAGGAAAACTTTATAGGATCATAGAGTCAGATCTGAGCAGAAACTTAGAAACAGTCTCAACTGAATAGATCATTTTAGAAATCATGGGAAGGACAGCCAATGCAAGGACTGTCAGAGTATCCAAGATAAAGATCTGAAACGAGCTCTTCTGATTTTAGCAACTGTCCTTTCATTTGCTAGTGATGAGCCACTTGGTTAGTCTAGAGAACAAAATGATAGAACAAAGGTTTTTAACCTGGAGTCTGTAAACTTAAAATAATTTATGATAACTGTCTTATTATTCAGTTGTTTCCAGCTCTTCTTGATCCCATTTGGGGTTCTTGTCAAAAATACTGAAATGATTTGCCATTTCCTTTACCAGCTAATTTTATTACAGATGAGGCAACTGAGGCAAACAAGGTAAAGTGATTTGCCCTGTGTTGTACAACTAGTAAGCTTCTGAGGTCATATTTGAATTCACATCTTTCTGACTCCAGGTTTGGCACTTTATCCACTGTGCCATCTAACTGCCTCATGAAAAATGTATTTCAATATAATGAATTTCCTTTGTAATGATAGATAGATAAATAGATAGATAGATCAATGGATCCTAGATATAGATAGATAGATATTATATTTTATGCATTTCAAAACATTTTCCTGAGAAGTGGTTCATAGGATTTAACAGATTGCCCCTGGTAAAGAACTCCTGTAACTGAGGCTAATACAGTGTTACTCCTCCCTGATCCTCCTCTATTTAAGGAGATAAGCCAGGGAATTCTCTTCATCAGGAAATTCCTTCCTGGCTACTCTATAGGACTTCATCAATCCCACAATTTAATCATTTTGCAAGTTCCACATACACATCTTTTGCAGAGTAGATGCTTAATCAATATTGCTGAATTTATTTGGTTGAATTGAATCCAAAGGTGTTTGTGTCCTGTTAGGTTGATAGTTTATTTCCTATCATCCCACCACTATGTAGATCAAACAGTGATGAAAATCTAAGATGTCATCACTTGCCTGAATTGAGAAAGAGGAGTATGCTTCCACTTTCTCATATTGTAACAAAGATGATTGAAGAGTAATATGACAGGTGGGATCAAGTTTGGAACAAGGTTCCTCCAAGATCACCCAATCCACTTTCTTATAACAACCACAATAGCTGATCAATGATCTGCTTTAAGTACTTGGAAGTCACTACTTTGGAGGCCCTGCATTTCACAGGGAGGGCATGCCTGAGAAAGATTCCCTTCTATGGAATGTACTTCCAGCAATTTTCACCTGTGTGAAATGAAAATGGTTAATTAGATAATTTCTCAATTTCTTCCCAGCTCCAAAAAGTCTGCAATAATAAGAATATTGTTGGAAAATTATAAATTCTTTTTTTTTAATTATAACATTTTTTGACAGTACATATGCATGGGTAATTTTTTACAACATTATCCCTTACACTTACTTCTATTCAGATTTTTTCCCTTCCTCCCCCAACCCCCTCCCCCAGATGGCAAGCAGTCTTATATATGTTAAATATATTACAGTATATTCTAGATACAATATATGTGTGTAGAACCGAATTTTTTGTTGCACAGGAAGAATTGGATTCAGAAGGTAAAAATAACAGTTTACATTCATTTCCCAGTGTTCCTTTTCTGGATGTAGCTGGTTCTGTCCATCATTAATCAATTGGAATTGGATTAGCTCTTCTCTATGTTGAAGAAATCCACTTCCATCAGCATACATCCTCGTACAGTATCATTGTTGGAGTGTATAATGATCTTCTGGTTCTGCTCGTTTCACTCAGCATCAGTTGATATAAGTCTCTCCAAGCCTCTCTGTGTTTCTCCTGTTGGTCATTTCTTATAGAACAATAATATTCCATAACATTCATATACCATAGTTTAGCCAACCATTCTCCAATTGATGGACATCCATTCATCTTCCAGCTTCTAGCCACTATGAAAAGGGCTGCCACAAACATTTTGGCACATACAGGTCCCTTTCCCTTCTTTAGTAGTTCCTTGGGGTATAAGCCTAGTAGTAGCTCTGCTGGGTCAAAGGATATGCACATTTTGATAACTTTTTGGGCATAATTCCAGATTGCTCTCCAGAATGGTTGGATTCTTTCACAACTCCACCAACAATGTATTAGTGTCCCAGTTTTCCCACAGCCCCTCCAACATTCATCGTTATTTGTTCCTGTCATCTTAGCCAATCTGACAGGTGTGTAATGATACCTCAGAGTTGTCTTAATTTGCATTTCTCTGATCAATAGTGATTTGGAACACTCTTTCATATGAGTGGAAATAGTTTTAATTTCATCATCTGAAAATTGTCTGTTCATATCCTTTGACCATTTATTAATTGGAGAATGGCTTGATTTCTTATAAATTAAAGTCAATTCTCTGTATATTTTGGAGATGAGGCCTTTATCAGAACCTTTAACTGTAAAAAAAATTTCCCAATTTGTTACTTCCCTTCTAATCTTGTTTGCATTAGTTTTGTTTGTGCAGAAACTTTTTAATTTGGTGTAATCAAAATGTTCTATTTTGTGATCAATAATGGTCTCTAGTTCTCCCTTGGACACAAACTCCTTCCTCCTCCACAAGTCTGAGAGGTAAACCATCCCATGTTCCTCCAATTTATTTATGATTTCGTTCTTTATGCCTAAATCTTGGACCCATTTTGATCTAATCTTAGTATGTGGTGTTAAATGTGGGTCCATGCCTAGTTTCTGCCATACTCATTTCCAGTTTTCCCAGCAGTTTTTGTCAAATAATGAATTCTTATCCCAAAATTTGGGATCTTTGGGTTTGTCAAAGATTAGATTGCTATTTTTATTCACTATCTTGCCCTGTGAACCTAACCTATGCCACTGATCAACTAGTCTATTTCTTAGCCAATACCAAATGGTTTTGGTGACTGTTGCTTTATAATATAGCTTTAAATCAGGTACACTTAGACCACCTTCCTCTGACTTTTTTTTCATTAGTTCCCTTGCAATTCTCGACCTTTTATTCTTCCATATCAATTTTGTTGTTATTTTTTCTAGGTCATTAAAATAGTTTCTTGGGAGTCTGATTGGTATAGCACTAAATAAATAGATTAGTTTGGGGAGTATTGTCATCTTTATTATATTCGCTCGGCCTATCCAAGAACACTGAATGTCTTTCCAATTATTTAAATCTGACTTTATTTTTGTGGCAAGTGTTTTGTAATTTTTCTCATATAATTCCTGACTCTCCTTTGGTAGATATATTCCCAAATATTTTATACTATCGACTGTTGTTTTGAATGGAATTTCTCTTTGTATCTCTTGCTGTTGGATTGTGTTGGTAATGTATAAAAATCCTGAGGATTTATGTGGATTTATTTTGTATCCTGCGACTTTGCTAAAATTCTGAATTATTTCTAATAGCTTTTTAGCAGAGTCTTTGGGGTTCTCTAAGTATACCATCATGTCATCTACAAAAAGTGATAGTTTGATTTCCTCATTTCCTACTCTAATTCCTTGAATCTCTTTCTCGGCTCTTATTGCCGAGGCTAGAGTTTCTAGTACTATATTGAATAGTAATGGAAAATTATAAATTCTTATTCCTAGCAAAAGTCTAATGAAATTGATATTGCTTCTTTTGATTGTGATGACAGGGGACCTATGCAACTGTTACCAATCATTCTGGTAAGTTGTAGTTTAAAAACCTATTTGCATTATAATGAGTTTTATTTAAAATTGGTTTGAGATAGAGTTTGCTTTGTTTGTTTACATCAGGAAGAGTTGAGATTTTAGGATAAGATTAAGAAGCTCAAAGCTTGTAAATTCTTTTTGAATTTAGAAGAAAACTTAATAGAGTTCAGCTTTGCCCCTCTTCTTTCTAATTCATGCCAAGGGACCCTTTTTGTCTCTTAATATGTCACACTCTTAGGACAGCCTTCATCACTTCCTACAATTGAAATAGCCTTCTAATTGGTCTGCCTCACTATCTCAATGTCATCATCAACTCTTCAATCAAATTCACCAGACATGTCCAATCTGATTTCTTTTTGTTGCTGTTGTTGAGGCAACTGGGGGTGAGTGACTTGTCTAGGGTCACACAGCTAGGAAGTGTTAAGTATCTGAAGCCAGATTTGAACTTAAATCCTCTTGATTTCAGGGCTGGTGCTCAATCTAGCTGCCCCTCATCCAATCTGTTTTCAAGTGTCATCATCAGCTTTTTGTACTACCCATGCTTGGTCACATCCTTACCAGCAAAGTGTCTCATTCTTGCTACCTTTGGAGGGAAATAAGACGCAAGCTCTCAACTTCTTCCACTGAGGTTAAAACAATCTGAATTATCATAAAGTTCTCCAATGGAGGCTCCCTACCCTACTTGATAAACAGGGTTGGAGACTGAGTCAGTATACCTTTCAACAGGCTTTACCCATATCTTGGGGTCCACTACATATCAGAATGTCTTCCCTAAAATTATTTTTTACATCTATAATTATCTACTACATTCTATATCTTTTCTATTTATAGCTATTTGCACATTGCCACCCTCTCCCTCTATCTGATAATTCCTTGAGATTAAATACTGGTTTTACCTTTTTTCATCCTCAATGTTTAACACAACGTCTGGCACATAATAAATGTTTAATAAATGCTTGCTCACTTCATGTTATTTGACTCATATATGCCTAATATCTAGAGGATTTATTTTTAAAGTAAATAATGTCCCTACCTTAAGGGGTACATGGTTTATCTATATTCATATTCTTCCAGTGGAAGTTCCCAATCCAGCTAACTTTCTGTTATAGAAAGGAAGCCAAACTATGATGAAAAAGGAACTGCTCTCCAGGCTCAATGTTGCCTCCTTTTATCCTCCCAGAGAATGGGCTTGTGGGTACTCCTACAGCCAATAGACTAGCTCCTTTTAAAGGTGTGTAAACTCCTTTTCAGAACTCCTTTTAAAGGTGTGAACTAAAGGTGTGAACCCTGAGCTAGAGAATTGTTAAGTACCAACTTAGCACCTAGTAATAACCTAACAATTATTAATAAATACAAAATTTCAGTGGTCAGACACTTTGTACCATAGCACCAGATAAGGAAAAAAAAAAAAGCAAGAGACAGAATTATTTAAGGAAGTTTGGAACTTTGAAGGAAAAATACAAATGGACATACAAATGGATCCAGAGTCCCTTAATCCCTATTCTACATTCCTTGATAAGTTAATGAAAAGCAAGTTTTCAGAAAATATAAAATTTATATTCCAATTCCTATTCAAATATTGTAAACATGGGGTTCATATTCCACTTCCCAACAATTAAAATAATGGGTTTGATACTACTTTAAACAAATTCTGGTTAGCCACATTGAAAAGTACAGAGTCATTATCTTTGGGTGCAAGGGGCAGAACAAAGAAAAAAAATAGTGGAAGATGCAAGGTGGCAAATTTGGGCTTGAAACTTAAAAAAATAATACCTCTGCTAAATGAATTCCAAGTGGAACAGGCTATCTTGAGAATTAGTAGAGTCACTGGATGTCTTCAAGGGGGACCGATATAGGCTTTGGGGCATGTAAAAGCCAGTTTCACTAAGCAATCCAGGATAAGGGGTTCAACTATCATATCCAGTTTTGCTGAGGCCCTTCTAAATATAGCTTTTCACCTGTAGGCTATTTCATATTCCCTTTAAAAGAATATCTGCCAGATACAAAATATGAAAGGATTTCCTTCTCAGCTCCCCAAGGTCCACACAGATCTGCTTCTGACTCTGCCTGAGTCAACAAAAGGTATTAATGGAAATACTACAAGCCAGCATGCTCAACACTGCCAAAGTTCACAGAAATAGTCCAGGGATAAAGAATCCAGCTAGAAAAGCTGAAATTTCAGTGCCTCTTTGGGGCCTTTGAAAACTGCAGAGGTCATTAAGTTTAGCCTTTTATGATACCTCTGTACCACTTCCCCCCTCTTAGTTAACCTGTCAGATCATATTTCTGTTTTATTATGCCCCCTCCCAACCCCACATATACACATACACACACTCATAATTCCTCTACCCCAAACAACTTTATGATCTGGTCTCTTTTGATATGAGTGGTCATTGTAGATCTGCATGTTTCATGGCTCTCTGATGAAAAACTTGGTTTTCTTCTTGCTGTCTTTTTTCACTTCATTGTCCAGTTAAGGAAATTATAAAATACAAGCAGTAGCATGCTGTCAGCTCTCCTCCATAATAGAAATATCCTCTGGACCTCCCGCAACTGTTCAACTGATAGGGATTTGAAATAATAGAACTGTGGAGGTGCTTTTACCTCTTTCATGATTTATTGATGGCTCATGTGGTAACACCTGACCTGAGCAAAAAAAATTTTAAAAGCCTAGGAGTTTTGGCAAAGCAGTGGGAGTGCCACATCTAGGACATCATTTTCAGTTTTAATCTGGAATGCTTACTACTTTCAGCTTTCAAAATTATTTGAAATTTTTTCTTTGATATCTTGCTTTTCCTCCTTTTTCTTTCCTTTGGCAGTCTCTCTGTCTCTCTGTCTCTCTCTCTGTTTCTGTCTCTCTGTCTCTCTCTCTCTCTCCTCTCTCTCTCTCTCTCTCTCTCTCTCTCTCTCTCTCTCTCTCTCTCTCTCTCTCTCTCTCTCTCTCATTCTGTGTGTGTGTGTGTGTGTGGCTCTAGCTAAATTTGTTGAGTGATTTATCATCAATCAATTCAGGGTAAGATCCAGTGAAATTTAGAGGCAGAGAAGCTATGAGAGAAAGAATTGTTGGCAAATGAAGGCAGGAACAATAATATTTAGACAATGTGGGTGAATAACTCAGTATTTTCAGGAGGTGATGTGAAGTTCAAAGTCCAAGTGTGCCAAAAAGCATCTCTGAATCTATTGGTCAGTCAGTCAGCAAATATGTATTAAGTGATTATTATGTGCCTGACATTGGACTAAACATTGGGCTAAACAAACAAAATTACAAGAAGGTTCCTACTCCCAAAGATTTCACAATTTAATATCAGAGACAACATGCAACAGACACAGGAGAACTAGTTTTAAGAATCTGAAAGGATGCTGTCATGAAGAAGTGCTTCACTTCTGTTTGGTTCCAGAGTACGGAAGAGGGGATGATGGTTTAGGGCTATAAAGAAGCAAACTTGAGAAAATAAATAGATCTTATCCATTACAGTTATCCAAAAGTAGACTGGGTAGGCTTGGGGGAAAATATTCCTTTTATTGGTGGTCTTCCAGCAAATGCTGAATGGCAACTTGTCAAGTATGGTAGAGGAAAGATTATTTGTTATTTATAGTTTGTAAACTATAAACATTTGCAATCTTTCCTAGTTCTAATATTTTCCAGTTACAATATAAGAAGGATGAAATAGAGGCTGAACTGGACTTGTGATTTAATAGGCAAAGGGCACTGCTAGATGAGGAAGCTCTTCATATCAAGGCAGGTCAGTGTTATTTGTTACTTACTGCCATATAGTCTTAGATATTAATCAAAGGCACTAAGAAATGAAGTTCATATTTTTGTTGTTGTAGTTGCTGATTCGGTCACGCCCATCTCTTTGTGACCCCATTTGGGGTTTTCTTGGCAATGCTACTGGCAACATTTCCTTCTCCAGCTCATTTTACAGATGAGGAAACTGAGGGAAGATGAGTCTTCTTAGCTCTAAGCCCACCATTCTATCTATTATGCCACCTTGCTTCCCAGGTCATATATAGCCTAGATAGATAGTTAGATAGACAGACAGACTGACCGATAGACAGGTAGGTAAGTAGATAGCTAGATAGATTCTTGAACCCAGATCAAACTAACCCTGAGGCCATCTCTCTATCCATTACCACAGGCTGATGCTGAATAAATGAATTTTGAATATTGAGATAGAAACTATTGACAACAAATTATCAGAAGTTCCATCTTTCTTCTTCCTATCAACATAATGATGCTTGGATTTTGTTTTGGTTTTTGTTTTTTTGTTCATTTGCTTTCTGGCATCAGCATCTATTAGTCTTTATGTAGCAATAATCACATTACTGTCTAATTAAGGAGACAAACTGAGATGGTCATCAATAACAATGACCCAAATGTAACCAAATATTTAGAAATGATGAAATCAATAGAAATCGTTCACCAGCTGAAAAAGTATGTGGACTCACTGCACTGCAGACAAGAGAAAGTCTACAAACAAGGTTTCATTACACAGTTGACTACATGCAGCAACTGATAGGCAATCCCCATTCTCTCATCACGTATACTATCTCAGCAATGATTTTAGCCTGGAGAAGAAACCAATAAAATGAGGATGGATGTTGCCAAGGTAAAGCTTAAGAGTTACCATTTAAAATTTACTATTAAGGATAAGAAAAGATTTGTGAAAGATCTATGGATTTAGAAATGTGTTTAGACAGTAAGTTTGGGGAACTTTGGGCTGGAATCAAAAAGCTTGATGCAAAAAAAAAAAAAAATTGCTAAAGGCTTTTGTGTACATAAAATAAATCCAGCTTACCCTCTCAGGGAGCCCTCTGGCTGTATAAAAGATGATGACAGTGATTTTGAAAAAAATGGCTTATAGCCACAATTCTCCATTATTTTCTCATTAACTTTGGTTTTAAGGGGAATCAAAGCAATGCTTCATGAAGATGAGCTATATAAAAATGATCTGAAAATTCATTTAAACATTAAGATAAATTCTTGGTCATGGTTTTGATTGCTTTCAATGAAACTGAAAATCCAAATTGGTTATGTTATCCTAAGGTTATCTTACTCCTAAGACCTAGGTTGTCCAGCCTCTTCTAATCCTCTAGTGAGAGACATCCTTTTGAAGATCTGGCCAGATTGCTCCGAAAAGTCTTTGGACTTATGATCGAATTGATCCAAACAGTTGTTATCACAAAGAGCTGCCAGTTAGCATTCAAAAATATCAAATGAAAGATTTATGAAGATTAATCTATCTACTTGCCTAGACTGTGGAACAGCAGTTTGAGATGTTGCCTTATTATTAAACAATGCTGTTACACTTTCAATATATTCCAAGGTTTTCTAAAGCTGGTTTCAGCATCTTATTATGTGATTTTTATTATTATTAATCATGCCACAATCATATTCTGTCCGTTACACATTGCTCCCCCATCCTGAGACTGTACTAATGGTAGTAGCCTAGGCTTATAGATTTAGAGCTGAAAAGGACATATAAGATTATCTACTAAAAAGTAAACGACAATTTTTCCAATAAAGCAACTGAGGCACAAGGAAGTTAAGTAAATTGTTCAAAATCAATAATATCTGAAGCATGGTTTAAACCAAAATTCTCTTGACTATAGCTCTCTATTATTTTAAAAAATTATCTTATTTTAGAAATGAGGAAAATGAGAACAGAGATTATACATGACCAGGATAATACAGCTAATAAAGATTTGAATGTGGGTCTTCCTAAATTCAATATTAGCACTCTATCTATCAAACCACTTTAGTGCCTCTGGCTAGCCTCAATATAACAAGAAGCTCATTGATATAAACTTATGAGATAAGAACCACACATTCATATTTCATTATCACTTCTTTAAAAAGAAATGTAACTGTGAACCATTTCCCCCCTTAAGGTTTAAAAAATTATAAAAGTTGTGCTAGATAAAAATTCTAAGAAAAGGGTTCATTATAATTACTAAGCAGAAATGTCATTAATTTTTCCAAATATAATCTATGGATTGACAAATGGATAATAAAATCTGATGGTACATTTGCTGACAATAGGACATACCTAAGTGAGATTAATTCCCCACTTCTAAATTTGTCCATGATGCAATGTGAACCCATAATGTGATTTTTTTTCTCTTTCGAGTCCTATCATATTTGGAAAATATAACATTGATGCTAGGTCTTAAAAGGATCACAGAATTTTTGAAGTGTAAGTGACCCAATCCAATGGTTCAAAAGAGATATTATTTGTAAAGCACTTTGCATAGTACATATAGTATGCATTTAATACTTATTTCTACATATCTGTCTCCCCCATTCAAAAACAGTCAACAAGCATTCATTCAGTATTTTCTATAATCTAGACACTATACTAAGTGCTGCTTATATAAATAAAAACAAAAAGAAAGATTATCTCTATCTTTAAAAAGCTAATATTCTAGTGAGGGAAGATAATGTAGAAAGGGAAGATTAATAGCAGGAAGTAAGGGTAGCTATTCACATTAGAAAAGAAAAACAAAATTCAGAGAGCTAGAATTAGAGACAGATTCCTTTCTCAACATGAAATTTTGCAGAGGAGTTCAGAAATAGGGGAAGGAAGACTCAGAGGTAGAGGGATGTTTCAGGATGAGAAAACCCTGATTCTGGTGAAATCCAGATATCAGAAGCAGAAATAAAAGGGGAAAAAAAAACTCTTTTTAAAGAAAAAGAAATTAGGGCCTGGGCAAGGCCATAATGGCTAGATCAAAATCAGACAGTTAAGTAGTGGGAAAGTTAGGACAGAAAGACAAGATATCTGCCTGTCACTATGCCATTGAAGTAGGTGGTCAGCTCCTTGAATTAGAAAGCCAACTCCTTAAGGACAGCAGCACTTTTCCTTATTATTTTTGTACTCCCAGCACCTAGGGTATACATCAGGCATTTAATAAATGCTTGTAAAATTGAAAATTCTACCATCCTCTTCTATCATTTAAAATATAGTATCAAATTAGGAAAAAAAGAAATTAGTGTTATATTAGATAATATGAATCATTTTATTTTAGTGAATTATATTTCTATTAACTCTATGACTTTTAAACAGGACAATTGTTTTATAAATTACACTGTTAGCAAATATATACTGAATTGTTCAAAAATGATATTCACAAACAATATTCACAAATATGTATATCAATAGTCCAAATAAGGTAGTGAGATCAAGATTCTTTTTTGCTACAACTGACAAATGACATATTTAAAAATATAAATGGTACCCAGTCATTGGCACCAAAGGCTCAAAGATTTATATTTGGAAAGAAACTTAGAAGTTATCTATTCTAAATCCCTAATTAGAGACGTGAGAAACTGAGTTCCAGAAAGTTGACATGACTTCTCTGAGTCACACAATGAATAAGCAACAGAGTCAGGATCTGTACCCAGGAATTGTGCAGTGGACATTGCACAGCAATGGAGAAAGTCCCTTCTCCAACAAAATTTCATCCCCCCCCAAAAATAAATTCAGTCAAATCATTCAGAGGAAAGAAGGAAGGAAAGAAGAGATGAAGGGAGTGAGAAAAGGAAAAAGGAAGGGAGGGAGGGAAAAAAGAAAGAAGGGATGGAGGGAAGGAGAAAAGGAGGAAGGAGGGAGGAAAGAAGAAAGAAAAGAAGAAGAGAGAGAGGGAAGGAAGGAGGGAAGTAGAGAAGGAGAGAGGGAGGAGGAAGAGAGACAGACAGGCAGATACAGAGAGAGAGAGAGAGAGAGAGAGAGAGAGAGAGAGAGAGAGAGAGAGAGAGAGAGAGAGAGAGAGAGATGAAGGGTGAGCATGAATGAGAGAGAGAGAGCAAGAAACAGAAAGAAAAAAAGAAAGAGAAAGAAAGAGACAGAGAGAGAGAGAGAAGAGAGGAAGAGAGGAGGAAGGAAGGAAGGAAGGAAGGAAGGAAGGAAGGAAGGAAGGAAGGAAGGAAGGAAGGAAGGAAGGAAGGAAGGAAGGAAGGAAGGAAGGAAGGAAGGAAAGAAGGAAGGAAGGAAGGAAGGAAAGAAGGAAGGAAGGAAGGAAGGAAGGAAACAGGGAAGGAAGGAAGGAAGGAAGGAAGGAAGGAAGGAAACAGGGAAGGAAGGAAGGAAGGAAGGAAGGAAGGAAGGAAGGAAGGAAGGAAGGAAGGAAGGAAGGAAGGAAGGAAGGAAGGAAGGAAGGAAGGAAGGAAGGAAGGAAGGAAGGAAGGAAGGAAGGAAGGAAGGAAGGAAGGAAGGAAGGAAGGAAAGAAGGAAGGAAGGAAGGAAGGAAGGAAGGAAGGAAGGAAGGAAGGAAGGAAAGAAGGAAGGAAGGAAGGAAGGAAGGAAGGAAGGAAGGAAGGAAGGAAGGAAGGAAGACTTTGAAAGATACAGTTTCTCACTTTCAAAATTTTAGATAAGGAGAGCTGGAAAAAAGAGTTGAAAATGCCTAGCTTAACTTCTACTTCTACTTGAGTCTTTATGCTCCATCAGATCTCACCAACTTTTTCTTATCAAGCATGTAAGAAACTGCTTTTTCATGTTCAAAGCAAAATAACTGCTCAATTCAGAACTAAATTCCATCTCAGAACTGAAAGCTCTAGATATTCAGCAGAACTAGGGTTCTCCCCTCATAAGAAACTGTTTCCTACAACCCACTTTGTACCTGTTTGGACTAGCATTGTCAAGTGAGCAGCGCCCTCCTCTGGCCCAACTACCACATAGTCCTTAAAACCATAGCACCAAGGTTCCATAACCATAGAATCATAGAGTTGACAAAGTAGGAAATTAAACTCTACAAAAATTAAGTAAAGTTTTCACTGTCACATAGTTAGATGACTTTTAGACTTTGTACAGGAAACTTTTCCACAGACATCACTAAGTTCTACTTGTTAATTTCTTAGTTCACTTTACTCAAATAAGAAATGTCTAACTATCTTTTTATCTGTCTTTTAATTCATAGTATCAATAACTAAATACTTATTTAGAACCTACTGTGTTCCAGACATAGTGCTAAACAAGGAATAAAGAAGTCCCTGCCCTTAAAAAAGTTCAAAATTTACTGGTGAGAAAATAAGCAAAATATATTTATCCCATGACACTATATAATGGATAAAGAAGAAATAATCAAGAGAGAAGACATTAGAATTGACAAAAGGAGAACATATTCCTGTAAAGAGTAGCATTTTATCTGAGACTTGAAAGAAGCCTGGGAATTCAGGAGAGAGAGATGTGGAAATTCTAACACATGTCTATAGATTATTAAAAGTACTTCAGTATAAAATGGGAAGAGTGGTCTCCCTTATCATTGTCTACAATATATATATATATATATATATATATATATATATATATATATATATATATATATATACATATGTACATAGAAAGGTAGAACATACATGTTTTGTCATTTATAAAATTTAGACATTGAAAATTATAATCTATAATGCCTTTCCCATTTATAGTCTTAAGTTCCTATTTTGTTATATATCCTCCAATAATATGAATATAATTAGATGCAATCAGGAATAATGTGATTACATTCAACTTTATTAGTTCTCAATCAAAACCCCCATTATTCAACCACAACTGCAAAGCAAATACACACACTAACAAGATCAATCTTCCTTCTCTTGAAAGTTTAGAAATCAGTTTAAATATTCTAGTAAGAATTTAAAGCAAAGGTGTGATATACTAAAAGCAATGTGTGCATTTCTTACAAAGAACCTATGTATTCAGCAGAAGTTAAAGAACTCTAATTGCTATCTGAAGATTCCATCAAACCACATAAAGGCTTAGTGAAGGGTTTCAATATGTACATAGAAAAAAAAAAAAGGTTGAAATCTCCAAGTGAGAGGAGAAAATATTTAATTAAATATGTACTGTAGATGCAGGAGAAATCTATGAATGAACCAGATTTATAGGATTTCAGATCTGGATGAAATCATATATATGTGTATTTTTGAACTAGATTTATAGGATTTCAGATATACATCATCATTATTATCACTCTCAGCTGCTACTGAACTTTCCCAATATTATAGAGTGCATTTATGTTATATATATATAATATTCATATGTGCTTATAGATACATATATAATATTATATGTGTATATATATGTATATAGATATAGATATATTATGGATATAGATATAGATATAGATATATCATCTAGATCTGAAATCCTATAAATCAGGTTCACTCTTATAGATTTCTCCTGAATCTACATCATACACACACACACACACACACACACACACACACACACACACACACTCCTTATCTCCCCCAAATATTGATTTCTTTTGAAATTCTATTTTACTGTACATATTTAAAAACATTATTTTGAATGGCCCATAGGCTCACCAGATTGCCAAAGGGTTCCATGATGTGAAAGATTTTGAGAACCTCCAAGTCTAAAAAAAAAAAAAAAAAAGACTCAAAGAAGTTTGTCCAAGAGTGGGAGAAAAAGGGAATAAGCATTTATATTTCATCCCCTATGAGCCATGCACTGTGCCATGTGCTTTTTACAACTTTAGAAATTAAGGTAAACAGAATTAAATTAGTTGTCCAGAGTCACATTGTTAGTGAGTGTCTCAGCAAAATTTTGAACTGAAGTCTTCTTGACTAGTCCCAGAATACTATGCTACCAGCTGTCTCAAGGGCATTAAGTATCTTGATCAGAATTCAAGTTTAGGACTTTCATGTTAAATCCACAACTTTTTTTTCTCCTACTAAACCACACTTACTCTTAGGGTGAACACCTTAGGGTGAGTAATATTTTCAACAAACTTATCCTGATTCTTCCATGAACTCACCTCATCTCATCCAAACTACTTAACTGCGTGTTTTTGAGTCACACACAGTATCAATCTCAGAAAATAATATACCTAGAAAACTCTTTAGACAGGTTCAGAAAAAAAAGAGTTCTAAAACTAATATAAAGATATTACATTGCAGAATTTCTCAGTCACTGACTCCCAAGGGGCCTAATGCACATGACCATTCAAACAGAAAATCCCAGACTGTCAGAATCACAGAACAGTATGAAATCTTCTCTATACCATCTTTGACAATTATTTACCCTTTGATTAAAGAAACACTTTTGAAGGGGAACCCATCACTGAATCACTTTCAATTTCCTGAACTCCACTGAAGCAAATTATTGACTCTTTGATCAGCTCTTAAATGATTAGGATGTTTCTCTTCAACCAGGTCTTCTCTGCACCTTTGGCCTAGTTTTCCTACTCTGACCTCTGGGTCCCTATAAAACAAATCTTATAACTCTTCCAGATGATAGTCCTTTAAACATTTGAAAGCTGCTTCCATGTCTTCACAGAATTTTCTCTGCTTTCACCAAGGCTGTTCCCAAGTCATTTCCATTCCTGATCTCCAGTTTCTTCACCTACCTGGAAATTTCCTTTCTATCTTGTCAACGAATGGTCTAAAATGTGAAACCTAGAACTGGACACAAAAATTCCAATGAGGTCTGATTGAAATAGAATTCTATGAGCCAACCAATGGCTGATTATGGTAATGAAACTCTCCAGGGCACCTGAGATAAAAGAGTTGTTAAGATCATGGATTTAGAGCAAGAAACCTGAGATATTATCAAGTTTCATCTTTTTTTTTTTTTAAATAAGGAAATTGAATCACATCACAGGCAATGTGATTTTCCCAGAATCCCAAAGCTAGGATGTGAGGCAAGGTTTGAAAACGGGTCTTCTTAAATCTTTTATTGCAAGATTTTGTGCGTGGCTCATCTTGATCATGTAGAGATACAAAGGAAATGAAGGGATTCCAAAACCATAAAGTCAATTATGTTCATATATAGATAGTAGATACAGATAGATAGATATATACAGATGTAATTTTTAATGGAAATGAGGAAGAGCAGAAACTAATTGAATATCCAATCATCTTCAAGTCTAGCCTTGACTGCTTGCTTCTTTGCCTTCCAGAGAGAACCCATGTGAGATTTAATCGATGAGGACTTAACTCCCTCATTTGCCAACGTGGGCACATGTTGTTGAGGGTGCTACCTGGCCCACTAGTTCTAGCTTCATATTCCACTCGTCATCTTGCCATCTGTTCTGCCTGCCATCACTCTTTCCAGACCATCAGAGCCTGCCACCCTACTTCACCATCTGCTGCTTAGTAGCTCTGGATTCATATACAAATCAAAATTTTGATTGCTAGTTGAATATTAAAAATCAATTCCAGTATAGTTCTACTTGTTATCTCTAAGTATTCACAATTACTACTATATTTCCATTACATATTTCTAACTACTATGTCCCTTTATATATCATTTCTTACTATTAGACTATAAGTTCTTTAAGACCAGAGATTGTCTTGTTTTTAGATTCAAATTTCTGGTGCTCACTACAATGCTTAGCATCTATCAAACACAACATTTTCTTTTAAATTTTATTCATTTAATACCTATATTGAACAAAGAGATTGCAGAAATAAAACGCATGTAAAGTTGTAACAGAGTATGAGTAAAAAAATATTTTGGCAATTCAATTATCTACTATTTTTATCATCCTCATCATATAAAAAATAAATTAATTATATGATGTACAAATGTACTTCACTGTGAGATACAAGACCAGCTTAAAGAAAGCCTAAGGAGGCACTAATGACATAGTTTGAATTAAAGGACATCCCTTCACATTATTACCCCATTCTCTGTTGTCTAATTTTTTTTTGTTCCATTGCTTCAAGTTCCACCAATTAGAGATTTGTTTTATGAATGAATAAAGAACATTATTAAATACTTACTTTGTACCAAGCACCATACTAAGTATTGGAGATACAAATAGAAAACAAGACAGTCTCTGTTCCTCATGATTGTGCACTTGAAGGGAGGGGGAAAGAAAGATAAAACAGAGGAGGGTCCAGCTGCAGAGCCAATGTCTTAAGACCCATAGGTCATAAGGGAAGGGTCATGAAGGATGGCAAGACACAAGAGGCCTTAGAATGCATTTGGCTTTCTGCTCCATTGGGTATCTGAATAGCTCATACTCACTGGGAAGAGGGAATAGGCTTAATATCAGGAAAATGACTCAAGATTTCCTGGAGCAGGGGTGTAAGTAGGGGATCAATATTCTATCCAAGAAGAAAACAAAAAGGAAAAGCATAGAGAAATAAAAACGTTGAAATGGAGAAGGGTCTGAGAGTTATCTGGCTCAAGTTCACTAAGAGCTTTCAAATAAGAGCAGCCTGAGACTGGGAGAAGAAAAGGGGTTTCTCTTTTAAAATGAAAATACTCCAGTAATTTATAAGTGTAATTTGGTAGCACTATAATAAAATTGCTTTCTAGTTAATCCTTGATGAGCCTACAGAGGGAAGAAAGAAAAGTTCTGAAGAATTGAGATCTTAGGGGGAGAAGGGATTTTAGAATATCCAAGCACTTCACAGGCATGAAGGTCAAAGACCAGTACTAAAATGAGGGCTTTCAGACTGCTTTATGCTAGATAGCATAAAGATATGAGGAAGGAAACAGTTTTGTCTACTTTTTAACTTTGACTATATTTACATAAAATACCCACTGCTCAAGTTTAGCTTACAAGTCGATAAAAATCTTTATTCAACATTTTTACAAGCTACAGAAGGAAAAAACCAGTTGACTCAGAGAGGAAGATCTTTGTAAACTAAGGGAATTCTCTCCTTACCAGGTTATTTCTCCTTGTTAATAGACTACATAGAAAAGAAAAAGAAAACAAAAGACAGAATGAGTGGCAATTAGTCTGAGTGACAAACTGTCTGCAGCTGGGCCTGAGAAAGTGAGTTTATTATGTTCCAGGAGAGGGAACAGAGAATTACTAATCTGCTTTTCTATTGTGACACTTGGTGGCTTCGAATGGGATGGCTATTTTTCTCTATGGCCACACTTGCATAAGAACTAGGAAAGAAAGCTTAAACACAAAGGAGTGGACATGATTGTTCATTTATACTAAAATGGAGGTTTTCTTGAAGTCAGAGTCACTCATATAATGAAAGTGAACATTCAGGACTCTGTCTCTTTGCCACCACACTTGTCAATGTATGGACTTAGGGATTGCCCAGCCTAGACAAAATGATTGAATATAAAATGTTATCCTAAAAGTTGATTATTTTCACTATGTTCAAACAGAAGTGGAGAAAAATTGAAAAGTGTTCAACCTTCAGTGTTGTCAGCAATGCTTCTCAGAGATTATGATAAAACATATTGCAGGATTTAAAATTTGAAGGAATCTTTCCCCGCCCCCTTATTTTACAAGGAAGCAAGCCAAGAAAAGTGAGGTGATTTGCTATGTAATTGATAATAATAATTTAGGAGTTAGAAGAAATGGATTGAAATTCACGGCTAGAATTCCAATCCATTTCTTCTAACTCCTAAATCGGTCTTTTCTGGTCCATTAAATTATACAATACAGTTACCTGCTAGTGTGACTATGTTAAGAATGATGCTAAGAGTAGATCTAGTAAGCCAATTAAAACAAAATTTAAAAAAAATCGCTGACCTACTTTTAGCAAAATACTGAAGTATCAGATATTTCTGTTGTATCTAATTGTAAGGGTAAGGTCATCAGGTAATCGAAATCATCATTGGGTGAGATTTATTAAGCAATTTGTTATTATTTAGTCACAGAAAAAAAATGTCAGACCATGTGTTTTTCTCCCTGACATCATGATCCAAACATGTTAACATTTAAGCAATGATCAATTTCAAAACGGTGTGGTTATCACTATCCCATCTTAAACATGCTCTAGAACTTCATGAAAGTTTTTCCCCATGACTCTTTGAATCTCTAGGGATATGGCAAGTCAAATACTGTTCCTGAACAAAAGCCATTAGACATCCAAATGAAAATAATAATAATAATAATAATAACAATAATAATAATAATAATAATAATAATAATAACAATAATATCCTTAGGAGAGATCCAAAACAGGCATAATTCTTCTCTATAATAAAAATCCTTATAATGGCAAAATATTAGTATACTTCTTCCTTCCAGTTACTATGGAAGATTATTAATGAATTGTATGGTTTCTAAATTTCTTTCTAATTCATCAAAACACTGAGAAGGTTGAAAAACAATTGGAAAAAAATCTTAAAACTAAAAAAGTAGAAAAAACAGAAGTGTTCTCAATTTACTAATGTCTCATTTCCTTGTTTAGGTTCATTTGCCATATATATTTAGCAAATGAATAAACATTTATCATATGTCTATCGTGTTCCAGGCAGATATTATTTTTCCCCCTGAGGCTGGGGTTAAGTGACTTGCCCAGGGTCACACAGCTAGGAAGTGTTAAGTGTCTGATACCAGATTTGAACTCGGGTCCTGCTGAATTCAAGGCTGGTGCTCTATCCACTGTGCCACCAAGCTGCCCCTCCAGGCAGATATTATTAAAAATTTTTATCCCTTTTAATACACAAAACAACAATGGGAGCTAGGTGCTATTAAAATGCTTATTTTACAGCTGAGGGAGACAAAAGTTTAGTAATTTGCAAGGTCATATAGTTAGTATCAGATATCAAATATGTATTCTAAACTTCCTAATTCCAGTCCCAATGTTCTATCCACCATGCCACCTACCTGCCTAACAATCCTGTGGTTAGAGCAAATGATAACCAATGTCCAGTCCCAAATTCCAGCAGTTTCTTTAAAATGTTGATTTGACTTAAGGAAGTCCCATACAGTACAGTTTGAGTCCCCTTTTGCAAATACCTAAGATAACATTTATAAGAGTCCAACATAAGAGTACAAATTATTCATAAAAAGGCTTCAATTTGAATCCTTGGAGAGACTATCTATGTTAAAGTGATCATAGACCCATTTTAGAATCGAACATTTCTTCTGAAATAGCAAAATAAATCCTCAAAAGTCCCCCAGTCAATAAATATTTAGGAAATGCCTAATCTGTTCCAGACACTGTGTTTTCGTTGTATTTGTTTTTTTTTTTTTTTTTCCAGTGGTTTGAGGACTTTCAGGAACATTTTTTTTAAAAGAATCAGATAAAATAGTGAGTGTAAATCAGTAGTCCTAATGATTTTCACTCACTGAAAGAAAGACCCAAGATGGGGTGGTGGTATTGCATGCACAGAAAAGTCTAAACATTCCAAAGCACGAAGAGAAAGCTATAATCAAGAAGAATATAAAAATAAGTTTAAAGTGCAATGGGCTTTTAGGTTGTGGCAACAGAAGAGAAAGGGTTCAGTAACTGTAAACAATAGAGCCCATCCCAGTATTTGGCCTTTTCTTCTTCTTTATCATACCTTATCAATGTGTTCTGTCCCTGCAGTCTTTCAGTCTGGTAAGCAGTAGTTTCCCTCAAAAAAAAATGGTTGTCTAATCAGTTGCCAGGTATGTTGTAATCCAGAAATGCCAAATGTGAAAACTTCCTAACCAATTAAATTTAAACATAACTGGGAATTGTTTAAAATTGACAAAACTACAATACAATATAAACAATATTAACTTGTAATTTTCTAAGTCAATATGTGAGGTAAGGAGTAATTTCTATTTGAGTTTGACAACACTACTGGGAAGAATTCTCATTCACATAAAGATTTGGATGAGGGGCAGCTAGGTGGTGCAGTGGATAGAGCACCAGCCCTGAAGTCAGGGCTTTTGACCCCAAGTTCAAATTTGGTCTCAGACACTTAACACTTCCTAGCGGTGTGACCCTGGGCAAGTCACTTAACCCCAATTGCCTCAGAAAAATAAAATAAAATTAAATTAAAAAAAAAAAAAAAGGTTGGATGAAATGGTTCTGGAGTCACACTTTTCCTCCTAATTTACATTTTAAAAAAAAAATCAGTGACTTAGTGGTTGGTATTGCTTTATTTGTACTGCATACCTTTCTCTCACTTTTATTCTTCTCATTTTGTATTGTGATCTTCACTGTAACAAGCTAATGAACTAACTCTACACAACCAGCAGGAAAAACCTACACACATCAGTAATAAATAATTTAATTGGGGGGGAGGGTGTATGTGTGTGTGTGTGTGTGTGTGTGTGTGTGTGTGTGTGATATTTGGTGCTCACTATATTTTACTACCTTCCAATTCTAGAAGAAGAAAAAACAGTATTTGTGATATATATGAATGTACCTCCTGTGTAACATATATCTCCTTTCTCATTCCTTACTCCTGAATTATGTTCCAATATAATTTCCACTACCTAAGTTCATTTTTACATTGCTACAACCAAGTATCAAAATATGTACTGACTTAATTTGAAGTATCTTATTGAAGTGTACTATAATTTATCACCATCATCATCTGTAACAGATGCTGCTATCTACTCTGCAAATATCTTCATGGTTGTCTTTTTTTAAAATTGTTCATCTGAGTTCTGAGACAAGATTATCACTTGTCCTATAAAATGATATAATATGATTGGTTTTGGAAACTTGATTTAAAAAAACACTATCAACTCTATCAATCCACTGGGCAGTGAAGCATTTAGTTGGCAACCGATTTCTTTCTTGTTTCCATTATATGAAGAATGTTGAGGTTGATATAATTAAATTTTTTCAAAGGAAAAATCCACTTGTTGACCTTTGGATAAGGATCTCACATTTACAATATCTACATGTAAGTGAAGCTTATAAATATTTTTAAATGATGTGATTTTTTTTTTGTTTTATCAGCTAGGAACAGTTGACATTTCCTTTGCTTCCTAGATTGCTGTGGTCAAAGAATGTATTACCAAGTGACCACTCTTCTTGTGATTAGCCTCTCCTTGCTTAACTAGGTTAATTCTCAAAAAAGAAATGTTGCCAGGACTGTTTCTGGTGACTTTCCAACATGATAGAACCTGCCAAATCTCTAGCTTTATGGGTATAGCCTTCTAGAACTCAGGATCATCTTGATACTATCAGGACTGGATTTTATGAAGGGGGAGAACTCAAAAGCATCATTAAAATGCTCTAAGTTCAGTTCAATTCAAATAGCATTGTTTGAGGTTTGACTATGTCAAAATCACTGAGCTACCTTCCAAGAGAGATGCACAGATGAATAAGGTGGGTTCTACCCTCAAAAGCTGACAATGAAGTAGGATCTTCAACTGATTCCCAAAGAGGGCTATTAGTGAGGAAAACAGATGTGACCTGCTTGAGTCAAAAACCCTTTAAACCTAACAATTAAGCACGATAGAAGGTACTTCTGAATCATTCAGGAATTGACTGTGATGAATTAGAAAAAAGAGAAAAGGCAAGCAAAACTCAGTCCTATTTGGGCAGGAGTTTGTTGATCCTTCTAATAGCAAACCAAAGGCAAAAATGTTAGCATTTTGTTTTATTTTAGCAAGATCTAGCAGTTTCTACATACGTTCTATAGTGAATTTTTATGAACAATCTGGGAAGTATGACAATGTTGGCATAGTCTCAAGCTGAATGGAAGTAAGTAACAAGAGGGTGATTTTATTTTATTTTATTTTATTTTTCTCTGAGATAAAGATTTGAAATCCTTTAAATCATTCTTATCTCACAAACTTTTGCATTTAGCTACTGTGAATAAAGGTCTATATATTTATTCATTTATATATATATATATATATATATATATATATATATATATATATACATACACACATAATCACACAATGTATATATATACATGTGTGTATTTGTATATGTGTAGTGTGTGTGTGTGTGTGATGCCTACTTTATTCCAGCCAATTAGACACTAGAAATCAAATGACACAAATAAAGCAGTTCCTAACCTAAAAAGATGTACATTTTGTTAGAGGGGAACTATTATGTGACCCATCAATCAATTAACATTTTTGGCACCTACTGTTTACATGATATTTTAATATCCCAGAGTTAACTGGGAGGTGACTTAATTTTCTTAAATATAATCTCCACCTCCATAAAGAGGGCAATATGTATCAAGAGTTGCTCACTTATAAATAGGTTATTTTCATTATTGTCAATAAGGAGAGTCACTGGAAAATCTACTCCAGTTTCCATCTATGTTTTATCCATCTTCCAATGTTAAATACAAATGCTTTGTAGATGATATGGCTTAGTTAAGACTCAGACCAAGTCATCTACAGACTCATTTTCCCTCTACTGCTTTTTCATTCATGTAATCTTCCACCATTCTCTTCAAGATCATTTTGCAGATTAAATAATATTCTAAACCAATGTTATTCCTAACTATTCCAACTTCTTTCTGCTCAGCAGAAAACACAGCTGTTGGATAGAACATTGGAACAGAAATCTGGATGATCTGAGTTTAAATATGGCCTCAAGGAGTGGTTTTATGAGCAAGTCACTTAACATATGTTTGCCTCAGTTTCCTCAACTGTAAAATGGTAATAATAACAGCCACATCTCTCCCAATGTTGTTTTGAGAATCAACTGAGAAAATGTTTAAGAAAAAAGTGCATAGCATGCTACTTGAACATAATATGTGCTATATAAAATTTTATTCCCTTCCTCTTTATCCTTAGCAAAAAAAATCAAGTGTTTATTGCTAAAGATTTTCTAGGAATTTTTGACCGCTCAATCATAGTTATTACTTAAATATTTGTCAAAAATAGTGATAATCAGATCCATTGCTTTTTGCCTTTACTTCCCCCCATCCCCATTTTTTGGTGTCAATACTTTTTTGGCTGAGTTAGATTAGATCAATGACCAATGGCTCGTTTTAAAAGAGCTTAAAGTATATACTCAAATGAGAAGGATTGGCATGCAGTCATCTTTTAATATAACACAAATATTATTTCATCATCATGTGGTATTTCACAGGCACTTTGCTCCATTTTACAGAGGGAGAAACTTAGGCTCCCTACCAACTGAAGCAGTCATGATTAGAAAACGATATGATACCTCTGTCATTTTCAGGCAGGCCTTCCAACTCCAAATCCACATTCTTCTGGAAGAACATAGCTCCTTCTCATAATTAGATTAGTTAAAGTGAAAAAGAATGTTGTTTTATAGGAAATTTTAAATGACAAGAGTATCTTCGATTTTATGTAGTATTCTCATTTTTTTATGTTCTTTAATTTGGAGTCTTCACTCTAACTAGTCAGTGTTTTAACTTACAAATCCAAAGCTGATTAAGAAGACATCCATTTTTGTAGTTCATCTTGTAAAGATAGTCCTTATCATTGTTTTCTGATATTCTTTTATATTGGTCATGTTTAGCATCTTATTATATTAAAAAAATAATACATGATAAACACCTATGAGGCCCCTCTGTTTTGGTCTTTTTCATTTTACACTGAAGTCATAGTGTTCAACATGTGTTTTTACCATTTTCTGGGATACTTTATGACCCTGGACAGGTCACTTTTCTTCCCAGTATTCTAAAAAACTTTAATTTCATGAGATGCAGTGGGGCAAGACTGCTCCATTAGATAAAATTCATCCTAGGAACTTATTTTAGTAATGGAATCACAGTCCATATCTCTGTCATTGTATTGTTGCCAACCTCCCCTGTTCCCACATTTACATTACATATGTCAAGTTGTTTTAGAGAATCTAATTAAATGTATATGTTCTCTCCTTACCCTTTGCCCAACATTTTCAGAAGGTGTTATACAATCTGAAAATAATCTCCATAGTGTTTTTTTTACTGTACAGTAAGATGGTCAATACCCATCATATGATATTTCTTATTATCTTGTTAGGTTCTTACTAGGTGCTAAGTCAGTACTTAAAAATTCTCTAGCTCTGGGTTCACACTTTTAAAGGGAATTTACACCTTTAGACTTCTGAAAAGGAGTTTACACCTTTAAAAGGAGTTTATACCTTTAGACTTCTGAAAAGGAGTTTACACATTTAAAGGAGTTTACACTTTTAAAAGGAGCTAGTCCATTGCCTGTAGGAGTTCCCAAAAGCCCATTCTCTGGGAGGATAAAAGGAGGCAGCATTGAGTCTGGAGGACATTCTGGTGAAAGTGAAGGAGAAGACTTCCCACACTCTTGGAGGAGACAGAGTCTGATTCCCACACTCTAGGAGATTCAGAGTCAAGATTTCATTCTCACATCTACCTTCGCTCTGGCTGGAGGCTCCAGAAGCCTCCGGAGAAACCTGCTCCCAGAGAAAAAAGATTTACAGAAAAGAAATCTCTTCCCAGAGAAGGATTATAATCTAGAGAAGACAGAACACTACAATTTGGCACCCAACGTGGGGCAAGGCCTTTCAGAGGAGCTAGCTCGGACTTTACATTTTGACGCCTGAATAGGGGGACGGTGCAATCAAGGACTGGGAGCTGGAGGCCATCAAAGCCCAAGTAAGGGAGATGGAGAAAGAGGCCAAGAAATTGAAGGAGCTTCAGAACGAGGTGGAGAAACAGATGAACATGAGCTCACTCCCAAGCAATGCTGACCTAATGATCATGTCCATTGAGGAGAAGATGGAGGCTGATGCTCGATCCATCTATGTGGGCAATGTAGACTATGGTTCAACAGCAGAAGAGCTGGAGGCACACTTCCATGGTTGTGGTTCAGTTAATCGAGTTACCATCCTTTGTGACAAATTCAGTGGTCATCCTAAGGGGTTTGCATACATAGAATTTTCAGATAAAGATTCAGTGAGGACAGCGATGGACTTGGATGATTCTCTTTTCAGAGGAAGACAGATCAAAGTGATACCAAAACGGACCAATCTGCCAGGGATCAGAACCACAGATCGGGGTTTTCCACCTGCTCGATATCATGCCAGGGCTACTAACTACAGTAGTTCACGCTCTCGATTCTATAGTGGCTTCAACAGCAGACCCCGGGGCCGAGGCTACAGGGGCCGGGCTAGAGCAACGTCATGGTATTCCCCTTACTAAAAAAACAAAAACAAAAAAACCACACACACACACACACACACACACACACACAAAGTGTGTATTAGGAAGAGAGGAAAGAAGGAACTCCAAGAACTCATTCAAAAGATAGGTGGGGCATGATGGAAGCTGAGGTTACATCCAAAGAGCCTTTAGAAGATCAGGACTCTGCCAAAAAGTACCACATGAAAGAAAGGGATTACCTGATAAGTCAGCCAAAAAGCAATCAGATAGCAGAAATGGATTACACTTGGGGAGAATACAGGCCTTTTAAACCAACAGGGCAGTGTCCAGTGCAAACAGCTCCAATTGCCAGATGATAAGAAGAGAGTTAGAAAGTGGTAAATAGAAGAAAATTAGATAGGTTAACTGCCTGGGAGAGATGTTTTGCTTGTATTTTACAGACAGAGAAGGAAACAGATGAAGAAGGAATCAGATGGGTGCCAATGAGTCATATTCGCCTTGTCCATCAAAGAGAGAGAGAAAAAGAGAAAAACCTCAAAACAAAGAAGAAGATCTAAGAAACATCTGACACTGAAAGAGCATGGCTGATAAGGAAACTGTTAAAGATTCCCTAACACAAGATGAGACTATTGTAGGACTTTAAAGCTTGCAGGAATTTTTGGATTTCTGGTACATGAACTAATGGACAATGTACTTACGGACATGTATAAATTCTCAATTTATGATTATTTGATCATGTTATTTGTTACATTACTTCTAGCATGTGTTATGTTACTATGTATTTATGTAATTTATGTAATTATGTGTACTATTGATGGATTTATGTATATCCTTTACAAGGTCATGACCACCCTATATAGAACATATCAAAAGAAAAAGAATTAAAAGAAAAGGGAAGATGTTAGGTTCTTACTAGGTGCTAAACCCGCACTTAACAATTCTCTAACTCAGGGCTCACACCTTTAGTTCACACCTTTAAAATGAGTTTACACCTTTAGACTTCTGAAAAAGGAGTTTACACATTTAAAGGCATTTGCACCTTTAAATGGAGCTAGTCCATTGGCTGTAGGAGTTCTCATAAGCCCCTGGGAGTACCCAAAAGCCCATTCTCTGGGAAGATAAAAGGAGGCAACATTGAATCTAGAGGACATTCTGGTGAAGGTAAAGGAGAACACTTCCCACACTCTAGGAGATTCAGAGTCAATATTTCATTCTCACGTCTACCTTTGCTCTGGCTGGAGGCTCCAGAAGCTTCCCAAGAAACCTGCTCTCAGAGAAAAAGATTTACAAAAAAGAACCCTCCTCCCAGAGAAGGATTATAATCTAGAGATGACAGAACACTACATAATCTATGTGCACATAGTGAAAAAACAAATGCAAAAAATCATTTGCCTTTGTAGATTATCCCTCCATATTTCCCTTATATCTGTTGTTTTGTTTTATAGAAAAAATGCCATCAGATCCTTTCATTAAGTACCATTGTGTATCAGTTTGTTAATAATTTGACAAATAATGATTAAATAAATATTTATCGGTGGTATAAAATCGAGCAATCTCTATCCCTTAGCATTTGCTGTCCCTTTTTACCTCCATGCTACAATCTTCAGAATGAAATTAGAAGAGGCCTACCCAGAATTAAGGACCACATTTTATGTTTTTTTCTTCTTCTCATGGATTTCCCTGGCCAAATGAACCTAGCTATGAACATAAAAGTGATGAGCTAATGTGCTTAAGGTCTAGGCTTGAAGAAGGAGTTAGACTATCAAAAGCATGATACAATAATACTTTCCTGGATTGGTAGCACCTGCCAAAGACAGCACTACTAATAGCTGGTTTGAGATTTCCAGACCACCCTCATTTCATGATGGGACTCCAAGATAGGACTTTTGGGCAGAATATATATATATATATATATATATATATATATATATATATATATATATATATATATATATATATATATATATATATATATATATATATATATATATATATATATATATATATATATACACACATATATATATGTATATATATATATATATACATATATATATATGTATATATATATATATAATAGCTATTTTATCTTTGATTTTAGAATCATAGAATTTCAGTATTAAAAGGAACTTCAAAGATTTGGGTCCTTGTCCTACCTAAAAGTTTAAAACTTTCAACAATATCACCAGTAAATAATTATTCAAATAATAATTTTAAAACTTTTAAGCAAATGATACTCATTGGCTTCAAGACAACCACTATCATTTTTGGATACCTCTACTAGGGAGTTCTTTACATAGTGCTGACATTTGTTACCTATTGGTCCTAGGGATGACATTTTTTTTTCCATTTGAACTCTCCAGTCATTTTGTTCCCATCATTGATTTTTGCAACTGTTATTTTTTTTAAATCTCTGGATAGGACTTGGTTTTTATTCCTGTTAACATTTCACATTACCGATTTCAATCCGTGGGTCCAATATTTAAACAAAAGAAAGAAATTAAAATTTAAAACTTCTAACATGAAAATTATCTTTAAAGTCATTCTTCATAAATTATTTTATTGCAATATTTTATATATGAAGTAGAGTGGAAAGTCCTCAGAGGTCAATTATCCAACCCACAACTGAATAAGAACACCCTATAGAAGATACAAAATGTCATCATATAGTCTTTGTTTAAAAATATCTCATAACTGGAAGCTCACTACCATCTAAGGTAGCTTGTCCCTCCTAAAATAGCTATAAACTTTAGAAATCTCTTTACATAAAGTCTAAATTACTTTATTTTCAACTTCCTCCCTTTGTTCTTAATTCTGCCCTCCAATGCCAAGTAGAAACCAATCTAATCCCTCTTCCACATGATGTTACTTCTATATATAAACAAATAATAGTTTCAAAAGAACTATCATAGGTCACCTAATGTTAAATATCTAAACTCTAAAATTATATCCATGACTCATTATGAGATATGGTATTAATTTACCAAAATGTTCTTTGAGTCAACAATATTTGGATGAGGAAAATGTTGCATACATAAAAGAAAATAAAGAATACCCATTATTAAGATTAGATTTTACAATATGAAAGAGGACTAAGCATGTAGGATTAAGTTTTTAAAAGTTTATATTCATGTTTAAAATAAATTTGACCAATAGTAGTGAGATAAATCAATGTTACAGTCTTGGCCCTTTTAATATATCACATCAAAATCATATAATTTTAATTGAATTAACAGAAAAGACAAATTAAATTATATTTCTTCGTGTTGTGGAGTTAATCTTACACATTACATAAATATTCTGAATCTAAATAAATGAATTAAAATGATTAAAGGAGTTTTCTTAAAATATTTCTTTTAAAATTTCAATTATTAGCCGTATAATTTCATTTTATTAAAAATATGTTTAGGCTCCAAAAGAGTGGAGTAAGGAAAACAGTCAGAAGACCTGGGTTCAAGCCCTCTCTTCTATTTTCTATTTGTGTGACCTCAGGAGAGTCCTTTGAGAATGTTTCCCTAGAAGTGGGTGAAGGATTAGACTAGATTAGTTCAGCACAAACACTATGCAAATAATTAATTTTTTTCTTTCTTTCTGAATAATATTGCTTAACCATGCATTACTTTGGCCAAAAAAAAGATACTACTTGCCAGTCCTATCATTACTTAACACAATAAAAAACCCCAAGTATATAGTCCCACAATATTCCACAAGATTATATTTCTTCACTTCTTCAATGAAAGCAAGATGTATATTTTCTCCTCATCTCAAGGATCAGGTTTCTTGGATGTTATTATTAAATAATTCATGAGTTCTTTTTTTGGTAGTGATGTTTCCATCTACAACATTGTACAGACAGTAGAGCTCTCATTGGCCTAACTCCAAAACGAAGATGGCAATTCACAGCCATAAGCAAGAGGAGAGAGCATCTAGCCTAAATCATAACTGAACAAGAGCTTACTCTATAATTACCCCAAGTGACCATCTAGCCTTTTCTCAACAAAGACGGAGTTCCCTATCTCCTGAGCCAACCAAATCTCTATATCTTGCCCTGATACTTTTACCTATTAGTCTTGAGTTTTCTTCACGGGAATCAAGCAGAAAAAAGCCTAATATCTTTCTGGTGATAGACCTTCAAATACTTAAAGACATTTACCATGTTGAAATCTGTCATTGCTACTCCAAGGTAAACATCCTCAATGCTTTCAAATAGTGTTCTCCTAAAATAAAGTCAAGGATGGTCCCCTTCCAGTTGCCTTTGTCTGAATGTTCACCAAAGCATTAATGTCTCTGTCCTCCTCAACTAAAGTCTGCTTCTCAAAATTGAACACAAAATTACAAATAGGTCTGACCACAGAAGAGAAGAGAATGACTAAGCCTCTTTACTCTTATAAGAATGTTTCACTGTCATGGAGGATAAAAAAGAAAATAAGGTACTGCAGAGGGGAAGTGAAAGTGCTTCAGTCCTATTCAAGGTAATGAAAATGTAATAACAAGGAGCCTCAAGAAGAGAAAGCAAAAAGAGAATGAGAGGCAACTAGATATAGCAGAATAAATGTTAGGGCATTAAATTTAAAATCAGAGAACCTGGTACAAAGTCAAAGAATGTCTCTAGTATATATTATATGTGTCATTTGAAAAATGATTTAGTCTCTTGGTTTTCTTATCTGAAAATTAATAATAATAATATCTTACATTTACATAGTGTTTATTATATGTCAGCACTGTGCTAAGCAATTTATAAATATTTAATAATATATATATATATAAATAATTTAATAAACAATATATATAAATAATTTATACATAATGTAATATATTATATATGATTATGTATATTTAATATATATTATATTTAATACATATTAAATATAATATAATATATAATTTATATATATAAATATTTTAATAAGAATATAAATAATTTAATAAATGTAAATAAAGATCTCATTTGATTTTTATTGTAACACTAGGAAGTAGGTGCTATAATTATCCCCATTTTACAAATGAGGAAACTGAGGAAAATAGAGATTATGTTACTTCTTAAAGATTATATCACAGGTTAATATCTGAGGCTGGCTTTGAACTCAGATCCTCCTGATCCCAAGCACAATGTTCCATCCAATGCATGGCCTAATTCAAAGGATTGTACTAGATGCTGTACTAGATGACTTCTAAGGTCTCTAATATGGATAACTGGAAAGAACATTGAACATAAAGTTAGAAAGTCTTAAGCTAGACTCCCATCTCAAATACTTGTTGCTTGATTTAGGATAAGATATTTCAAATTTCTGGGACTCATTTTCCTCATCTGTAAATTGAAATGGTTGAATCTGATCTTAAATCAATCTATGATCTTATAATTCTTAGGGTGAAATGCAGAGGAACTCTCAATATAAGAACAGCAAAAAAAAAAAAAAAAAAAAAAAAAAAAAACACTTAAAGAACATTTGAAAACACCTATTACCTTCAATGGAACAAAAAATAATTTGCCAGGACCATTCACAAAATCATCAATGTGCTCAGGACATTCAGATTGCATGCTGGGGTTAAGATCATCCAAGCCAATCTTGTAATTTTGCAATTTGATCTTTGATCCTTTGACTCCAAATTCAGTGTATGCTAGATATCTCCATGATTTATCTTTTTCTTCATTAATTGGAATATCTGTTGTCTCATTCCTTTAGCATTAGGAGTTTGCCTATCATCTACTAAAATTATAGGACCAAGTTCAAATGGTCAAAAAAAAAAAAAAAACTGAGTTGTCATTTAAACCCTGACTCCAAGGTCCATGTAATTTCTATTACAGCATGCTGGCTTCACACATACCAGAAGCAGCTTTTGTGGATAGAGAAAACAACCTGATTGAAAGGATCTTATTGTAAGTGGAAATCTTAATGAAAAACTGTGGTGCTCTTGACAAGCTCTCTGTTAATCAATCTCAATTATATTCAAGGTCATCTACCAACAGCAGATAATAATATGAGCCTTTCAAACTAGATTGTTATAGAAAATGCAGCACTGGAAATTTCTATAAGTTACAAAAGGAAATAATTGTCTTTGCTTATTTTTTTTACCATTTTTATTAAGGGACAACATTAAAACACGCGTCTTTACAAAACAAGTAATTTATAAGACTAGGTTGAAAAGATCAAAACAGAAAATGACATGGCACTTTCTCTTTTTATTAAATAATATGTTAAGAGAAAACAAGCTTTCACTTTGACTAAATAGTTCTTGGGGGGGAAGCGTTTTTTTTATATGAGAAATGGGAAGATAGTGAAAATTTTCTCTTGATTTACTTTTCTGTGTACAGTAAATGAAGGCATTAAAGAAGACTGATATTCCCTGCTTACAGTGTCATAGAAATCCTGTTCAAAAAAGAAAATAGAAACCATTTACCAATGGAATGGATACAGCTGTCACTCAATGAATCAATGTGGGAGTATAACTTTGTATACAAATTATAGTACCATGCTTGGAATGTCTCTATGTAACCATAAAATTCTAAAATTCTTGGTTTTGTTGATTTCTCATTTTTAAAAACAAAGCTGCCATCAATACCTTTATATTAACATATTCTAATGTTTCCTTGTGATGTCTTTTATGTTTGCATAGGCTTTTGTTCTGTAGGGAAAAGATGTTGGTTCCCCTCTTTACCAATATCTTAACATCAAATGAGGATGCTGATGGGTACAACTCTATAAAAGTCCATCAGAAGTGGGCTCTGCCCTCATGCGCTTGAAGGCCAGGTCAGCACAATAGGGATAGAACTGAGGATGAAGACAGAGATTAAAACTCCAGATTTAACCTGCTTGAGCAGCAATTTCCTCATCTGTATAATTAGAGGGTAGGGCTGCATGATCTCTATGTTCTTTTCCAGTTCTAAATCTAGGACCTTAGTCAAAACTAAGGCCACAATGGATTTTTAAACACTCACTTGTTCCTTCTCTAGTTACCAGATGTCTCAGTTCTTTTGGAAATCTAAAGGTTTGGAAGTTTCATTGAGCCTAATCTGGAAGCAGACTAAATTTCTGAAGAATACATTTCTCCTGACCTATGTTGAGATTAGGAGAGAAATGGAGTGGGGCAAGGAAAGAGGGCTGTTTTCTTCCCTTGCTGTGAACTGAAGCTATCTTAAGAAGGGGAATAGATGAAATTGGACAGAGTGAGAGTGAGGTTTTGTTTTGTTTTGCTCCTATTTTTGAAATCCACCTTTTAAATGCAGATGTGCCTCAAAGGTCTCAACCCATACTAAGGAAGCATCAGCTAACTCCTTAGCAGGAACTAACCTAAGAAAAGAAATGAAATAGAAATTGTTTGGGGACATGGAGAGAGAAAGTCAAGTCAACAAGAATTTATTAAATGTCTATTTTATCCCAGGTACCGAACTAAGTACTGGAGAAAAATAATGGAGAAATAGAAGGATTACAATTTAAAGCTACACTGTGCTATGCAAAATTAATTATACTTAATATGAACTAAAACATAAGATATTGGACTTAATAAATAAAATTGATATAGTATATTAAAGTTTACAAAGTATTTTACAAATATCTTCATTTTTTTAATCACAAAAAAATGTGGGCAATCAATGCTATTGTTAGCCACAGTTTACAAGACAAAAAACAAAAACAAACAAACAAACAAGCAAGCAAGCAAACAAATAAAACACAAAGCAAAAAAGGTTAAATAACTTGTCCAGGATTATACATCATAAATAAATGAACTGATTGCAGTTCCAGTGTTCTATTAAAGAGCTGGAAAGGATCTGAAAAGCAATAAAGATGAACATCTTTATTTTATCATTGATAAGACTGAGAATTATAGAGAAAAAGCAACTTCTATAAAGATACACAGATAGTGGGTGGTGCTGTGAATAAAGTACCAGACCTGGAGTCAGGAAGAATCTTCTTTCTGAATTCATATCTGACCTCAGACACTTAAGCTATATGATCCTGGACAAGTCACTTCACTATTTGCCTCAGTTTCTTCATTTGCCAAATGGGCTGCAGAAGGAAAGGGAAAACCATTCCTGTATCTTTGCTTTTGTTATTTTCTGCTTTTTGGATATCAGATTCTCTGTGGTCCCATGGAATATCACCCATAGAATTTTTCTGAAAAAGATAATAGACTGGTATTCCATTTCCTTCTTCAGGAGATTAAGATGAACAGACTAAATATAGAGCTATACAGCTAGTATCTTTGGCCAGATTTAAGCTCTTCTCTATTCCATACCCAGCCACTAGCCATTTAGCTGTCTCCATCTTAGCCAAATGGATGTCACAAAGAGTCAGACATGATTAACAACTAAATGAGCAGTAACAACATTAGTCGGCACAAAGATTCAAAGTTAAGTCCACTGATTTCAAACTCAACACTTTTCTCTATTCCAGTCCCTTCTCAGGTCTAGCTAATCAATCTAACTTAATTTTAAAGCATCATTTCTCTCATTTAATGTGACATCTAGGTAGTACATTGTACAGAATTCTAGCTCTGGACTCAGGAAAGCTTGAATTCAAAGGTAGTCATGAACTATGTATCCCTGGCTATGTCATTTAACCTATACCACAGCTTACTCAACTATAAAGATAATAATAACTTTCTCCAGACAGCTAGGTGGCCCAGTGGATGGAACATCAGCCCTGAAGTCAGGAAGACCTGAGTTCAAATATAGACTTAGACACTTAACACTTCTTAGCTGTGTGACTCTGGGCAAGTCATTTAACCCCAATTTCCTCAGCAAAATAATAATAATAAGAAGAAGAAGAACCCTTTCTCACAGAGTTGTTCTGAGGATCTCATACATGATGCTTATAAAGCAACTATCACAGTGCTAGGTACATGATCAATGCTTTGCCAAGGCTTATTCTATTTCCCCTAAAGCAACAGGTATTAAATATTGGGGTCAGAATGGGAGATTTGGGAGATTATCATTTGTCGCTGATCAGGATTCATTTGGAAATTCATTTGTTGTCTTCCTTCCAAAGTCATCTATACATAGACTTGAGAGAATATGGATCATTTAGGACTCATGACAAACCCTCTTGAGACTCACTTTCCCCTCCACTGTTTTTTTTATTGTTTTGTGAAACAATATTATATGATCCTTCACCATGTTCTTTCCTCTGTCCCATGTGCTAACATGCTAAGGGTTGCAGACCCTTATTCTTCAATTCTATATTCTATACAAATTCTATATTCTATACAAATTCTATTCTATATTCTATACAAATATTCCATTTCAGATTTTCTTGTGGAGCTGAAATGTTTTGTGGTTACAATTGTCCTCCAAAATAAAAGAGTCTGAATAAATTCTAGTTAGTCATTTTTGTCACTTTTTAAAATGAAAAATACATTTTTCCCATTTAATATGAGTTGCACACTTTTAAAAATAAATTTAAGATGCATAAATAACTAATTCTATAGCATTGCTGTGCAACTTTCTGAAGTTAATTGTTTTTTGTTTCAATTCTTACTCCTGAATCTTGTTGAAAGGTTATAGATTTTTTTGTTTGTTTGTCTTTTAGTGCATCTCATTTCTTTAGTCAGCATTATTTTCACATTCTCATTAATGGATCAGATGATTTTTTATAATAAAACTTTTCTTTCCTATTCTCAGATGATTTTCCTTAATTTTGCCAGTTTAGGAACAAATTCCCTTCTCTGTTCCTAGTATTCCTCAGAAAATAATTCTTGTATGTTAATCTATTCCTATTAATTCCACCCTCCTCTGTACCCCCCAAAAAACTATTTTTCAAGCCTACATCATACCAGATTTAATTTGATTTTGTCATATGTTGGCACAATAGTGGACCTCCTTCATGATCTTTGTTCCAACCAAGCAATCCTATGCACCCCCAATTAAAATATCTGGCTCATCTTTTTCTGCCTACAAATCATCCCACATAGTATTTCCCCTTTCTGGAATATACTTTTCAATTCACTTCTGCCTTCTTATCCACCTTGCCCTTTTTGAAACTTTGATAGGTACTTTCTTACTTCTTCCTTCACAATGCATTATTGGATTAGCAATCTCAACTCATCATATCAAAGACCTTCCCATCTGTAATATATGCTTGAATTTATGATTCTAAGTTCATGTTGCTCAAGATTCATGATGTCATTTATCTATAGCTGCAAGGTATATCAGAGGTCAACTAATCCAACTTGCTTGAATTTTGTTGTTGTTTTGTCCTTTATTCTTAAAGAGGACCATGACTCAGAGCAGTAATGCTGTAACATGAAAGTGAATTGGATTTAAGTGAGGGAGAGCACTTTAAGATCATCTGTCTCAAGTAATATAGGTAAAGAAATTGAGGCTCTGGGAATGCTAAATGATTTTCTCAAGGTCATGAGATAGAATTTGAATCCAGGTCCCCTGTCTAAAGAGTCATTAGTTTCCCTACTACAATATCCTATCAGTCTCCTGAGGACAGAAAATCCTTTGAGGACTGGCATAATAATATCTATTCCTTTGTCTTGAATTCCCATCCAATAAGTGTCAGTAGGCCATTCCTCTTTTTACACTATCTTAAAAGTAATTTGATTTTCTTTGGGTTCCCTTTAGATTTGGAGGATTCTGTTATCACTCTTGCCAGAAGCAACTTTGGCTATAAGAATCAAGTTCAGTCTTAGGCTTGTCAGAATGAAAGTAGGAGCCATAGGTGAGACTGAAATCAGGAGAGGGAATTAATCAAATTTGGCCTTTGGGCTCAGTCCCCAGGATCCCTAGCATTCTGAAAGATTCACAGGTGTTCTTATTTTCCAACACTTACCCATAGCAATATGTATTGGTGTTTATACATACATATATATATATATTATGTATGTATATGAACATGTTGTTTGTATGAAAATTTAGGCTGAATTACTATATCAGTAGAAATGGAATATTTTCTGTTTCCAAAATTTAAAAAAAATGTGGGCAAAACAAAGAAAAAAAGGGAGGGAGAGAGAGAGGGAAAAAGGAAGGAAGAAGAGAAGGAAGGAAGGAAGGAAGGAAGGAAGGAAGGAAGGAAGGAAGGAAGGAAGGAAGGAAGGAAGGAAGGAAGGAAGGAAGGAAGGAAGGAAGGAAGGAAGGAAGGAAGGAAGGAAGGAAGGAAGGAAGGAAGGAAGGAAGGAAGGAAGGAAGGAAAACAGGGATAGAGGAAGGGAAGGAGGGAGGGAGGGAAGGGGAGAGAGGGGGAGGGAGAGAGAAACGAAGGAAGAGATGAAGGGATAGAGAAGGAAGAGTAAGGAGGGAGGGAGGGAGGAAAGAAGAGTAGGAAAGAGGAAGAGAGAGGAGGAATATAAGGATAGAAGGAAAGAAGAAAGGAAGGAGGAAGGGAGAGAAAAAAGGAAAGAAGAAAAGAAGGAAGGAAGGAAGGAAGGAAGGAAGGAAGGAAGGAAGGAAGGAAGGAAGGAAGGAAGGAAGGAAGGAAGGAAGGAAGGAAGGAAGGAAGGAAGGAAGGAAGGGAGGGAGGGAGGGAGGGAGGGAGGGAGGGAAGGAGGAAGGGAAAAAGAGTCCTGTTATCTTAGCACTTAGATTGTATCAACAATCTAGAAATGTACCTCAAAATCCAAGACCTTTCAAAGGCCTAACTTCCCTGAAAGAAGTGACCATTTTACATTCAAAATAAATCCTAGAATGTAAAAGACTACTGATGTTTAAAATGGTAGACTTTTGATAATCTTTTTCTACATATTTAATTTTTAAAAGGATGAACAAAAATAAAAAATGCCAACACCTGTTGAATGCTCCCACTGGTGAAGTAGGCAGTTCATGTGGGTGCTTCATTTGATGTCTTGATGTGGTAGAAATCCTTTAGGGAAAGTTAAACGTAAAAGAAAGGGTTGAAGCTCTCCACATAGGAAAATTATATCTGTGAAAGATGTGTAGAACCAGAGTGCAAAACTACACAAAAAACTACACAGAATGATAAGTAAGAATCATAAAATTCATGTGCATACACATACACACAATATGAGCATGTACATGAGTAGCGTTTAACATTTATATGTATAAAGAACATAAATGCACTCAGGGAAATTAGTGGGTATTGATTAAGAAAAGACTTAATGACAAAAATTTCATTTAAACTGAAATATATTTTTATTTGCCAACAACAAGAGAATTCCCGTACATTTGAAAAACAGTTATGAATTAAACTATGTGTATTTTGTACATATGTACATATATATATATATATATATATATTTGCTAATAGATACACATATATGTATGTGTACATATATATCCACTTGTACATGAGAACTTATTCAGCCTACAGATGGCATGTATGTTTATTTCTATATTCTTATGTAGATTTTCAGACCTCTTATTATAACTTGTTTTATAATTGACTAAAAGTTACAAAATAATATTCTATGATAAAATATGCAATCAAATCTCCTTTCTCTGTTCTAATGAAGGGGGAAAGAACAGTGCCAGGGATAAGAACTAGACCTAGTTGATTTAATTGGCATGTAGAAGACTGATTGGGAAGTGGATAGAATTCAGGATCTGGCATCAGAAATACCAGAATTCCCATCCAACCAATGTTCTGTTACTCTGAGCAAAACATCTAATCTGTATGTGCTTCAAACCCCTCATCTGTAAAATGGGGATAATAATAACAGCTACCTAATTGGGTTGTAAGTACAAAATGAGACAATATTTATAAATTGCTTCAGGAACATTGAAGTGCTGTGTGTTGTTCAGTCATTTTTCCGTGGTGTCCAACTCTTCATGACCCTATTTAGGCTTTTCTTGGCAGAGATATTGGAACTGTTGATGAGATTGGGGCAAGCAAAATTAAGTGACTTACCAAGAACACACAACTAGTATGTGTATGGGGCCAGAGTTGAACTCAAGGAGTTTTCCTGAAGCCAGAACTAGTATTCCATCAATTGAACCACCAGACCAAAGTGCTATATAAATACAAAGAAGAACTCCCAGGTGAGAGAACTTCACCACTACCACCAATGAAAATAAAAACACATTTTTCTACAACTAATAATCAGAAAAAATTGTATGGAGCCCAGAGAATTTGGTAATTTGCCTAAAATCACACAGTCTGTATGTGTCAGAGTTGGAATTGAGCACATATATTCTTAGTTTCTAAATCAACTTCCTCTGCACTTTGTTGTCTATCCAAAAGAGCAGATGAGCTAAAATTATGTATGGATTTCACTGTATTTGAGCTTGAGACACATCCAGGAACACATATATACTCAATCTCCCTGTGTCTTTCTCTGAATCCTTCCCAAAGAAACTGTTTTCCACAGCTAACAACAGAGTAGGGAGAAGGAGAAGGCTGTAAAGAGAAAGCTGACTGGGCCGGTGGCCAAAAATCTGCAAAATAAATAATCTTCCTTTAAATAAAGACTTGACTGTGATGGCAAAAATCTTGGAGGTGTAGTCACATGTTCTAGCTTGCTGATAAACCCTTCTTATCCCAGTCCAACTTCCTAGCACTCATCCTTGTCCCAAATTTATATTTTCATCTCACTCTGAATTCTTCAAACTGGATTCTATTCACTTGAACTAGCTCCATGGCAGGATGAAGGGATGAAGCAAAATATTAAAATTTTAAACTTTCTTCTAAAAATAAATATCTAGAAACTCTCTTCCCTCCATTTCCTATCATTTTTATCTTAAATTGGGCAATAAAAAAAATCAATGGCTTTTCCTCAGACTGAAAATATGAAAATGGTCCTCTGTGCATAAATTGCTGGCATTCTAGATGGCAAACAAACAGCAGCCACCCTTTGAAAACATGGCCCCGGACATCAATAAAGATATCCATATTGTCACTGAATAAATAAAGAGAACACTACGGGAAGCTGAAATCCTACATCTATCAAGGAGTGTCCTGCATTTCATATCCATCTTTGTAATAAATTAGTTTCAATATAATTCTATTTGTTATCAGATCACAAGAAGTCATTATACAGCTAGAATCTTGGAGGCCTCCATTCCCTACCTGCCACACAGGAAATTTCCTCTTCAAAAGTTCCTTTTATAATAGAGCCAGAGTCCAAATCAGTAATTGATCTTTTTAAGTAGGATTTTAGGTAAAATTAAACTGAGCAATTCCTCATGCTGGGCAGTCAGGCTTATCAGCAGTAAGAGTGAAGAGAAAACCCAGACTGATCTACATAGCCCTAATTTCTGTTGGGTAGTATGATAACTATTAAAAAAGATATTTCAAAAAATTTATTACTTCTTGATTTTATGTATGTCATGCAATGACAGATAGTAGTATTTGCTAATGAATGATTAATATGGACTATGAATCTTAAGCAATTATATTCTTGTTTATTTACAATTCTCCACTTATTTTATAGCTGTTTAATTAAGGATGTCAACTTCCTAAATTGTCAAGGAAAAAAATATATAACATGTATCAGCAGAACAATTTGTGAGATAAAAATTCAAATACAAACTGGGATTTGTGGTTACATGACATATATGTAAATCCCTATCCATTATTACTGCTGTTACTGCTACTTTTATTACTGCTGCTGTTGTTGCTGCTGTTGCTGCTACTACTACTACTACTATCACTACTATTATTACTACTACTACTATTACTAGTAGTACTGCTGCTGTTACTACAATTATTACTTAATACTTATTACTATTGCTGTTGCTGCTGCTACTACTACTGCTGCTGCTACTGTTACTACTACTATCACTACTACTACTACTATTACTACTACTGTTGCTACTGCTATTGCTATTACTACTACTACTCTATTACTACTACTACTACTACTACTACCACCACTTCTACTACTATTGATGTTATTGCTGCTACTACTGCTACTGTTATTATTACTACTGCTGCTAATGTTGCTGCTATTACTATTACTGCTGTTACTTCTCCTACTGCTGCTGTTGTTGCTGCTGCTATTACTATTATCTACAACTAGCATTTATTTAGAGCTTTAAAAGCACATTACCTTTGTTACTTTAAAATTATGTGGCCTGGTACAAATCTGTTACCCACAGTTTTCCTCACCTAGAAATAAGAGGTTTGGATTAAATGATTTCACAGTTTCCCATTTAGTTTCAAATCCATTGTCTAGTGACATAATAATGGACATAGACAAAGTTCAGAATCATATCAAGAAGGTGTCCCTGTCAAATGAATAGCTGTTATTTTACTTTATTTTATTTTTTGGTTTGTTAGTCAGACCAAGGATGCTATTTATCAGAGATTCATAATTTTATTGGGTCCATACTAACTTAAAAGAATTTTTCTCCTAAGAATGTTTATCACTGGATCAATATCAGGTTAAGTTACTTCAGAATAACTTGTGGGTAGAATTTACAACGCGTATTTACATCCAATAAAAAATTGCCAGAATAAAGAATTTTCCAGAATGCCAAATAGGAAAATCTAGTCATGGTAGGTAAGTAATGAGGATCCACACTAGAGTGATATTAAAGATAAGAAGAAAGGGATAGGTTAAAGATAAATAACCAAGGTGGAATCAACCAAAATAGATACTACTGGATTAAAATTTGAGAGATGAGTAAGAACAGAGGGATCGATAGGCTCAATAGTTTGACCTTCGAATACAGAAAAGAAGGGGAATTTGTCAGAAGCAAGAATTAAATCACACAGAGAAATGAATTTATGAAGAAAAAAGAAAGGGAAAGGATTAAGCATTTATGTAGTGTTACTGGAACTTTTACTAAGAAAAACAATAAGCTACATATAGGGCATGTGGCATTCCAGACACCAGTTTGATATGGATGTCGATTTGCCTTGTGGGTAGTTAGAGATATGTTTCTGGAGGTCAGAAAGAATATCAGAACTAGAGAGAGATTTAGAGTCATCCACATGGTTATGATAATTGAAGCCACAGGAAGGAATCAGACTGCCAAGAGAAAGGATAAAAAAAAAAAAAAGAAGAGTGCCAAGGACAGATTTTTGAGCCCCCATAATCAGATAGATAATAAGTAGCCTGTGAAGGGGATAGAAAATGAAGAGTTAGCAATGTTTGAAATTTTAAATAATCTCCAAATAACAATACTTAGCTATGTGAAGGAATTTTAAGCAGAAAATGACAGCTAAGTATTCTCCATTTTCACTGCATATTTTTTAAGATGCATACTTAAAGCAGCAATATGACAAATTTGATTAGATTCAAGGAAATTTTTTTTCTGGCCATAAAGATTATTTGACACTTGAATGGATTAACAAGGGAAAATTTTTTTTTTGTTTTTAAAAATTCTATGTTTCTCATCCATCACGAAACTATAGGATGGAATGGAAATTTTCATGTTCATTTCTATCTTTTTTTTTTTTTTTTGCTGAGGAGGCAATTGGGGTTAAGTGACTTGCCCAGGGTCACACAACTGGGAAGTGTTAAGTGTCTGATGTCAGATTTGAACTCCACTTCATTCTAGCCTAAGGATTTTAGTCTATGACATATATGTATGTCATAAATGTGTACATATATATATACATATATAAAGACATATAATAAATTAATATAGATATGTTTTATGCATATGTATACCAAAAATCAATCAGAATAGTATATGTGTATGCATATATGTATTTTAAAGCAAGATGATTGTAGGATTTCATGATATTTGACAGAGAATATACCTTTCTCAACAGAATTTGGATGTGGATATTAGCACCTTACTAAGTGAACAATTAGCAGCTCCCTAATGATTTCCAGTGACTTAGGCTGCCTTCAAATATATGGCTTCCAGGAACTCAGGAAACTGAACTTATTTTCAGGGGAGCCATCCCTTTGAGCTGGATGATAAGAAGAGCAGCAAGCCATTATAAGAACTTTGTATGGTCTTCTTTCACCTAATCCATGACCAGAAGACAGAATAGAGCACAGAAAAAAAGGCCCTGATTCTTTAGGGAGAGCAAACTATGATTTCATAGTTTACTTGCGGAGAAGAATGTTGATAATTTCAATAGGCAGAAAAATGGGAATTATAAGATTGCTATACCTCGATGAGTAGAGGTCAAAAGTCAAAGATCTGAGAATAAGTACTTCAAGCCCAAGAGATCTTGGTAGCTATAGGACTCATATTATTCTTATAGAAGTATATGACAATGGTATATATGCGATTTTTTCACTTAGCTCTTGCTATTATTTTCACTGAGCTCTTGATATCAAACTGTAGTCCAAGACAGTCACTAGGAAACTGAAAGAGTTCCTGAAGAATTTAATGGCCCAAATACATACACACACATACATGTATATACATGTGTGTACATATAACATTACCAGCATGGATGTGCATGTGCGTGCCTTGTATGCATGCATACACACCTAGACATGTTCATGTGTTTATCTACTTATTTTGTTTAAGAGGGTTGTTCAAGGACTATGTTCCTGAGTTTCAGTTTCCTGTGTCAAAGAGTAGGTACAATAAGAAGTTTAATAATCCCAATATCAAACCTTCTCGCTTTATCTTTTCACATAAAAGAAGACTCAGATTTGTCCTATTTAGCCACAAAGGCCAGACCTAGGAATAATAGTTAAGAAGTTTCAAAAAAAAAAACAAACTTAGGCTTAAGGAAGGAATATTTTCCTAAGAATCAGTGCTATTCATAAAAAGAATGAGCTAATTTGGAAAATGAACTTTCTCCATGGAAATCTAAGGGGGAGGGAAGCCTAAATGATACTTGTCAGGAATATTATAGTGTGGATTCCTTTATGCTGAACAAGATGGCCTCTGAGGTCATCGATACAACTTCTCTGATTTTGTAGTTTTAGAATGCACTGGTCAACAGACCCTGTGAGTGTATTCTGTGTGGAATTCCTTGGGAAGTCTCATTTAGACAGTAAGAAAGAGGCAGACAAAGAGAGAAAAGAAGTAAGGGGAGGAAGAGGTAAAAGGAAGAGAAGAGAAGACACGATGAGAAAGAGAAGATGAGAAGAGAAAGAGAAGACAAGAGAAAAAAGAGAAAACAAGAAAAGAGAAAAGGATTACTACTATATCATAGTTTTCTTGCCTATTCAATAAAGGAGCTATGGCTGAAATTTTAAAATAATAATATATTCTTCACACTTTTTTGTGTGCATGTGCAAAGGATTACAGTATTAAAAACACTGCAGACAAGGCTGAATATAAGCTTTAGGGCAAAAAAAAAATTTCCTATAGATTCCCAAATTGACCATATCCAAAATGCATATGGTATTCTATACATTGAGTTCATTCTCCACTATGTAAAGAGGCAGGTAACATTCTTTACCATCCGCTATAGAATAATTGTAATCTTTCAAAGTTGCCCAAATTTACAATATTGTTATTGTAAAATTTTTCTGGCTGTTTTTCTTTTGTTTGCATCAATTCACATAAGCCTTTTTTAGTTTTCCCTGAAACCTTTGTTTTATATACCCTATGGTGCAATAGCATTCAGCAGCATGAAAGACTATGATGAGTTTATTTAATTAATATGTAATTGATATTTCTGGGATCTGTGTTTCATCAATGTAGTCATGACCTCTACCAATATATGTTATGATTCCATTTTACTTATAGATTTTGAGTTATTTCCTTTGCCCAACTCTTCTCTCCTCCAAACAAAAAAGTCATATCATGACGAACCTGGTAATGAATCTCTCTGAATTTAATTAAGCTGATCTTTAGACATCAGACAAATTGTCCATCTCTAGGAATATATTCAAAACTTTCTCAGACTAGTGGATAAAATACATGTTATATTTCTATAGGATCCCTTATTCAAATTGCCCATCTGGGCCCATCCTCTTATATTTAGAATCTTTCCAAATTTTTTTCCAAATTTTCATGGAGGAGAGTAATGGTGTACTGTTTAAAAGTAGAATTTAAGAGTCTCTAACCTCTAACAATATTTCATTTATGCAATTTCTCTTTGTTGCTAATAACTGAGTATTGAAATTTATTTTATTATTATTTCTAACCTTCTTAATTTTTTTTCATTTTTCAAATACATAGGAAAGGAAAAAATCATTAAAATTCCATATTGTTTTTGCCATTCTTACTTTTTGCATTTCTTCCATGAATTACCAATTGACTTACATGACTTTAAGGAATTCCTACAAGTGGGTGGAAATGTAGTAAGGTGAAAATATCATTGAATTTGCAGTTGAAGGGGCAGCTAGGTAGCTCAGTGGACAGAACACCAGCCCTGAAATCAGGAGGACTTGAGTTCAAATATGGTCTCAGACACTTAACACTTCCTAATATGTGACCTTGGGCAAATCACTTAACCACAATTGCCTCAGGGGGAAAAAAGAAGAAAAGAAAAGAAAAAGAAAGAAATTGCAGTTATAGGAGCTGAAAGTACCAATGTGACCTCAAACAGGGTAGAAACTGGTCTTACTTTTTTTGTATTTGTTTTATTTGTTGTGGTTTGCACAGTTATTGACACATAATGGCACTTAATTTTTTTTTTAACTTGCACTCTGGACCTCAGTTTCCTCATCTATAAGAGCTAGATGTGATAATCTCTTAGGTTCTTTTCAGCACTAGAGTTCTGGAATTATGATTACTCCTAAATTTTCATTTGCATTCATTAATTATCATTGTCTCTCTAGTTGTCTACATTTTAAACTCAACATTTTGAGAAATAAACTGTAACACCCTCCACCAAAAAAAAAAAAAAAAAAAACAACAACTAGCATATCTTCCCAATATCTCCAATGTCTTAAAAGGCATCTTTATCCTCTTAATTCCTCAACCTTGGCCAAGTGATTTGTACTTCCCTTTTTCACTGTCCTAAACCTGTCATATCCAGCCTATCTTAAAAATCTTGCTCTCTCCATCAACCTTTTCTTTTAAATCCATTATTTGCTATATAGTTCCACACCTATCATTATTGTCCATGTCTTTATCACCTAAATTTTATCTTTCTTCAATTGCCTCTTATTTGATCTTTCTAGCACCTCTCTTTTCACACCAATTGATCCTGTGCCTTATTTCTAGAATTATCACCAAGTATCACCACAGCATTCATTTCTTTAATGGATTGCTGGACCATTTTCTCAGTGTAATATAAGGAATTCTGTCTTGTACAGACTAGATCCTTTGCAACCTTGGAAGTCTACGATTCTTTAATTAATAAAATTAAATTATACAACCCTATTTCCATTTTTTGTCCCTGTTATTACTTCCCAACTGATATTCTGGACTCTGTTCTCTAACCAACTTAATCTTGATCTCTAGCTAATTTCATAATTTATTTCTTCCATTCCAATGCTTACTTAATTCTCCATTGTCATTGCAGTCATGTTTTTTGAATTACTGTATATTACTTTGCAAGAATTATCATTTCATGTGTCTTTGTTCTATATCTTCAACATTGAGATGATTCAAACCAGTTCCACTCATGCAGTGATGAAGAGAGCCATCCACACCCAGAGAAAGAATCATGGGAACACAACATAGCATTGTCACTCTCTCTGTTGTTATTTGCTTGCATTTTGTTTTCTTTCTCAATTTTTCCTTTTCTTCCTTCTTGACCTGATTTTTTGTGCAACAAAATAAGTATGTAAATATGTATACATATATTGGATCTAACATGTATTTCAACATATTTAACATGTATTGGACTACTGTCAGCTAGGGGAGAGAGTGGAAGGAAGGAGAAGAAAATTTGGAACAAAGGTTTTGCAAGGGTCAATGTTGGAAAAATTATCCATGCATATACTTTGTAAATAAAAACCTTTAATGGAAGAATAAAAGGTCGAGAATTGCAAGGGAACTAATGAAAAAAAAAGTCAGAGGAAGGTGGTCTAAGTGTACCTGATCTAAAGCTATATTATATAGCAGCAGTCACCAAAACCATTTGGTACTGGCTAAGAAATAGACCGGTAGATCAGTGGAACAGATTAGATACAAAGGACAAAAAAGGGTACATCTATAGCAATCTAATCTTTGACAAACCCAAAGATACCAACATTAGGGACAAAAATTCATTATTCAGAAAAAACTGTTGGGAAAACTGGAAATTAATATGGCAGAAATTAGATATGGATCCACACTTAACACCATATACCAAGATAAGATCAAAATGGGTCCATGATTTAGGCATAAAGAATGAGATCATAAATAGATTAGAGGAACAGAGAATAGTCTACCTCTCAGACCTGTGGAGGAGGAAGGAATTTATGACCAGAGGAGAACTAGAGATCATTGTTGATCACAAAATAGAAGATTTTGACTACATCAAACTAAAAAGTTTCTGTACAAACAATACTAATGCAAACAAGATTAGAAGGAAAGTAACAAATTGGGAAAATATTTTTAAAAGTAAAGGTTCTGACAAAGGTCTCATTTCCAAAATATATAGAGAACTGACCCTGATTTATAGGAAACCAAACCATTCTCCAATTGATAAATGGTCAAGGGATATGAACAGACAATTCTCAGATGATGAAATTGAAACTATTTCCACTCACATGAAAGAATGTTCCAAATCATTGCTGATCAGAGAAATGCAAATTAAGACAACTCTGAGATACTACACACCTGTCAGATTGGCTAAGATGACAGGAACAAATAATGATGAATGTTGGAGGGGATGTGGGAAAACTGGGACACTGATACATTGTTGGTGGAGTTGTGAAAGAATCCAGCCATTCTGGAGAGCAATTTGGAACTATGCCCAAAAAGTTGTCAAACTGTGCATACCCTTTGACCCAGCAGTACTACTACTGGGCCTATATCCCAAAGAAATACTAAAGAGCGGAAAGGGACCTGTATGTGCCAAAATGTTTGTGGCAGCTCTTTTTGTTGTAGCTAGAAACTGGAAGATGAATGGATGTCCATCAATTGGAGAATGGTTGGGTAAATTGTGGTATATGAAGGTTATGGAATATTATTGCTCGGTAAGAAATGACCAGCGGGAGGAATACAGAGAGGCTTGGAGAGACTTAAATCAACTGTTGCTGAGTGAAATGTGCAGAACCAGAAGATCAATATACACTTCAACAACAATACTGTATGAGGATGTATTCTGATGGAAGTGGAAATCTTCAACATAAAGAAAAACCAACTCACCTCCAGTTGATCAGTGATGGACAGAAATAACTGCACCCAGAGAAGGAACACTGGGAAGCGAATGTAAATTGTTAGCACTACTGTCTATCTACCAAGGTTACTTATACCTTCGGAAGCTAATAATTAATGTGCAACAAGAAAATGGTATTTACACACATATATTGTATCTAGGTTATATTGTAACACATGTAAAATGTATGGGATTACCTGTCATCGGGGGGAGGGAGTGGAGGGAGGGAGGGGATAATTTAGAAAAATGAATAAAAATAAAATAAAAATAAAATAAAGGGTTAGGGGGAAATGGACTGAAAAAAAAATAAAAACCTTTAATTAAAAAAAGACAGATGGATAGTTAGACCAATACACAAACAGATAGGTAGATAAGTAGATAGATAGATAGATAGATAGATAGATAGATAGAGACACACAGATGGATAGCTAGATAATAAGGCTGTTAGATATATATATATTGTAAATGCATGTATGCATGTGTGTATATGTGTATACGCACAGATAGAGATATGAATGTAAATTATAAATGTGTATACACATGTATATATATGTGAGGCAGCTAGGTGGCTCCGTGGGTAGATAGTTAGATCTGGAATGAGGAAGAACTGCATTCAAATCTGGCCTGACATTTACTGTGTGATCCTGGAATCATTTAAACTCTATTTATTTTAATCCACTGGAGAAGGAAATGGTAAACCATTTAAATAAATTTGACAAGAAAACCCATAGACAAACATTGGTGTACTGTGGTCCAGAGAGTCTCAAAGAGTTGGATACAACTGAACAACAGCAATACATATATACATATACAATTCATATAGATGAAGCTATACATAATACATATACATGCACATAATATTATAATTATATACTTACATATATGTGTGCATGCATGTGTTTGCATATACAAACATATTTTGTGTTTCTATAAATGTTTCTTTGCACATACATGTGTGTATATATATACATTGTCTATACATATTCTATAGGACTCATGTTCATATGAGTAGAGAGATTGACTTTAGGGTCAGCAAGCCCAGGGTTCAGGTTTTACTTCTGACATATATTAGTGATGCTAGACAAGTTGCTTGACCCCTCAGACCACCCAGGTGACTCTAAAAATATTAAAGTTGCAGAACACTTGCTAACTTGCATTTGCAGGGAGAGTTCATAATCTGGATCCCCCTATCCCAATAAAAGAAAAGAAAAGAAAGAAGAGAGGGAGGCAGAGATGGAGGAAGGAAGGAAGAAAGAAGGAAGAAAAGAAGGGAAGGAAGGAAGGAGGGAGGGATGAAGGGAGGAAAGAAAGAATCATTCATCAGATTTGGGATCATTATTTATATTTATTATATTTATATTTATTAAAATAATTTGTAACCTTGGCGTGATAAAGATGTGCTAAAATAATGTCAGTGCTTAAATGACAAGGAAGAAAGAACAAGACTAGAAAGCGTGTCATTTTGGACAGTGCTTTCTGGACAGTGTTCTCTCACACCAAATACAAGACACAGAATCATAGAATTTTAGTTTTTAAGGACCTCAGCAGCCAAGAAAATCAACTCTTAGATAGAACAGAATTCCTTCTACCACATGCCATTCATTCTCTGATGAAAGACCTGCGTGAAGGGGAATATACTATTCTCTATGACAACCTCTTTGCATTCAATCTGATACTAATTATTAGGATTTTTTTTTTTGCTTTTTGTCTTCCACATAACAATATATCTAAAATTGTCACTCTGTGATGTCATCCTATTATACCTGCTTTTTAAAGACCAAATAAGAAATTCTTTCACATGGAAGACTCCAAATGCTTATAAAATACATTAGTTAACCTTGGAAGTCCCTTCTCTTTTCTAGGCTAAACATCTGTAGATCTTTTTACTAATTTTTAGAAGTGATATGTACTCAAGGGCTCATCTGGTGAGTTAGATCGAAGGAAAAACAAAAGAATAATAGTCCCATTATTATAAAGGAGGCTACTGATCAGCTGAAGAATATCTAAAAGAGGATGACCAGATTTGGTATTCACCTTGAATCTCCAGTGTTGGGCACATAGCATATACCTAATTAATGCTTTTTGATTGATTAATTGAACCAGGGAAAATGGGTAGAAGTAGCAAAGAGAAATACTTGGGTGTAATTTTAGGAAATTTTTCCTAATAATTTATTTTTAATTACTATCCATTATATTTTAGATATATTTTATTTAATTGATACTAAGTGCATACAGGCAACTGTTCTGCTCCTTCTGGTCTTACAGAGTTGCAGGAGGCATTGAGAGGTAACAAGTGATTTGTCCCAAGTCCCACAGTAGGTCTTCCTACTTCCAGCACTGCCTGTTTCCTAACTATTAGTGCGCTCCCTAAAAAGAATGATATATGTAGAGATGTTAATACTGGAGATCTTTAAGTGGAGGCTGGATAAGTCTTTGTTACATTTAGGGGAAAGCTTAATCAGGAACCTGGGATTTCTTTACACTCTGAGATTCCATAATTCCACAATTATCTATGAAATCACATCACATAACAGAGATACTAGGGGTGACAGATTTCTGCAAGTATATAGCTACTTCAGGATTTGGAGCCTGAACTACCATTGTTTAAAGTACATTAAGTGATCTGCAAGAGATAGTAAGAGAAATCTTGAAGTTTGCACTCCCATTAAACTGCTCTTCCTTTCAATCTGAGGATGATAAATTACAAGAAAATTTCATGGGAACTTATCCCTTCTCCAATTGATCCTCCTCAGAGTTACCTAGAAATGGATATAACCACAGTCCTTTCTGTTCAGAAACCTTCAGTGATTGTCTATTGGTTCTGAGATAAGGTACAAATTTCTCAACCTAGCATTTGATGCTTTACATAGTGACACTCCAGTCTCTCTTCCTGGCCATATATGACAGTAATCTCCTACACACATGCCATGTCACCAAAAAATTAGGCTGGTGGTTGTTTGCACAAGCTGAATTCCAAGTCTGAAATATACTAGATCCTCATCTCTGCCTCTAAATTTCCATTTTTCCTTCAAGGTTTAGCTCATGAGTCACCTCTACAGTATAACTTTCTCATGCTTCTGCTCTAAGTTGTCAGGATTTACTCAGTATTCATATTTAAATGTAATTATCAGTCCACATGCACATTGTATCATATCTGAACTCTCCATTTCCAAAAATTGAATGCTACAAAGTGGAGTGAGAGCATTCTTTATCAGTCTATTATTCATAGCTACATCTCTCATGATGGTGGTACTACCATATTTGGACTCAAATGTCATGGATTCTGGTGTACCATATAATGAAGAAAAATTAACAAGGATGAGAATGCTTTGGGTATCAGGGCAGGCTAAGGATAAATTAGGAGGTACATGTTGAAGTTAAAGAATTTTAAGAGCATAGAGGGATCAGTTCTCAAGGTTTATGAAAGAAAAATTTCCCAAATTAATGGAAATAGGAAAAAAATATATGAAATTGGTAATACTAAAAAGGGATTCTAAGAATTGATGAGTAATTGATTAAAATAAATGAACAAACACTTATTTGCCACTCACAATGTGCCAAGTATTTTAAATGTTAAACATAAAATTAGAAAAAAAAACAATGCAGTTCTCATTGTAAAGGAACTAACAATCTAATTGGTGGAGAGAAAAAAATTAAGTTAAAAGTAATTTTTTAAAGCTAAAAATTTGAAAAGTTAAGTTAAAATACCTAATGCCCAAAATCTACAAAATCTTTATAAGTAAAATGATCACATCTATTAGGAGAAGCCTTGATGAAAATGCAAGAAGAGAAAAGGTAGACTTTTGTAGACATCCCTGAGTAGCAGAGCACATCTTTATGGTCATCCAATTGATTGCAAGATGCATAGCACATGACTACAGTGATCATTTCATTATTATATAGTTAAATTCAACCTTAAAGATTTCTTCAGGCACCATCGTGCATATACTAAGATCATAAATGATTCCTTGATGAATGAAACAGAAAGTATTTTTATCTAATACTCCTTTGATCATGTGAATATTAAACAGGAAGCTTGAGAGCTGTTCACTGAAGAGGTTTGTCATTACTGTGCTTCCTTCAAAAGTTCTCTCTTTCTTTGAGTCTTCCTCTCTGTCCAGTTTGGAGATGACATTGTTCTTATTGCATTAAGCACTAGAACATAGCTAAACTATCAAAATAAGATCCTGAGCAATCAAAAGAATTGGATAACAGACAGGAAACTCATGTATTCCATTGGCATGTATCATTTAGACCCCCACACACACACAAAAAAAAATTCAGCATGTTGAAATGGTCCCCATTGGAGGACATAAAGGAGATATCAGACATTTGCTAAATCCAGGATCCTATAAAAATTATCCAGTTTGAAGAGAAAATGACTATAAAAATGTAAGGAACAACACTTAATATGAAAGAGAATACATTGGAAGGAGCAAGATGCATTTACACAAGTATTATGTGATGGTTTTCCAGTGGGTAAGATATTTGTTTTGGACACAGACTTGTGATTTCTTTGTTACAGGCAGTTCTTGGGGAGAAAACTCTATCATTGAAGAAAAAAAACAACTTTGCCACAATTTATCTTTAGAAAAATGCTTAGAATACTGAGAAGTTGAATGATGTGCCCAAGGCCACACAGTTAGTATGTGTGAGAGAAAGGATATGAATGAATATCTTGCTATCTTTCAAGCTAATTCTCTATTTACTATTCCACAGTCTTTCAATATACCCCAGAGATGTTAACTATAGGATATGTGAAGTTAGCAGGAAAATGCTGGACGAAATAAGAGATGGAAAAGAATAATTTCCATAGTCAAAAAAAGCTCAACTGCCAAAATGATCTGACAGACAATTAGAAAGAGACAAATAAATTATTAATACACAACTTCTTAGGACTGGATTTTCATAATATTTTGAGGCTTTTCTCCTTTATTTTGTATGGTCAGGCATATGTAGTCAGGCAATGTAGATTAGTGGATAGAGTATTGGGATAGTCAAGGAAGAAGATTTGGGTTCACACCCCATCTCAGATAGTTACTTGCTGTGTAAGCCTGGGAAATATATTTACATCTGTAAAAAGAGAGTATTCGGCTCAGTCTCTAAGATCTCTTGTGGTTCCATTATGCTCTTGTACACAGATCAATTTTTATTCTATTATTCTCATAGAAGAGCTTCCAGAAGAAAATCAGGATGTGAAGGATCAAACCATCTTAAAGTTAGAAGAAGGAACAAGAGATGTTTAATCCAGAAAAGAGTTGGATGGTCGGGAAATTAAATTATTTTCAAGGATTCTCATCTGTTAAAAGGATGAGAATTGTTCTCGTTAGCCCCAACAGAAAAAAAAAACAACACACAGAAATAATGAATAAAAGTTATAAAGCAGAAAATGTAGACTTGAAATTGTGATGATCACGTTAGCACTCGGGATACCTTAGAATCAGCTGGAGTCAGGATAAGCAAAAGTCCTTGGTCTTTATTCTTGGCCTTTAGCAATAGAAGTAAAGGGGATGGACACAGGATCTCCATGACCTCACCTCTTTGTCTCCCACCCAGAAGTGACCCTGGCTAGTATCATTCCACCCCCTAGTCCTTCCCACAATTCTCTGTATACACCAAACAATTGGGCCAGCACAGAATAGTGGGAAGGGCCATTTTCAAAGCATATTCTTATAGAGTATTGTCCAATCAGTAATTAGCCTCATGTGCTCCACTGTCCGACCTCAGTGCATTAATTCAAGAGTTTCAACCCTTTACATAAAATCAAGAAAAACTTCTTTAAAATATTCTAAAAAAAATTGGAGCTGTCCAAAAGTGAAATGGGCTACTTCAGTAGGCAGTGTATTTCTCCTCACTGGAGATTTTTGAACAGACATTGGATGACCAATTATGACATACATGAAAGTAAAAATAATTTTTCAGATATTGGTTGGTCTAGGGGGACAAAAAGGCTCTTTTTAACTCTAAAACTCTACATTTGTGACACAGTACAATTCTTTGCATTTAGTGGGTGTTTAATGAATTACTGACTTTTTATAATTTTTGCCAACTATACCATTAAATCTTGATTAGTCTTTAGAAAATGCATCTCATTTAAAAATAATATCACCTTAAGCTTGAGTAGAACATTGTATCCTAATCATCCCATCTGATGATTACCCTATGAAGTAAATACATCATGTCTTAAAATTCCCCTGAGATCTGTAAAGGAATAGAAACTGGAAAAGATAAAGTGGTTTGTCTGGCATCACCTAACTAGCAAGTGGAAGAAATAATACTTTTAAACCTATCCTCCTGGTTTCTAATCCAAAAGTGATTTCATTGCAACCCCTTAAAATGGGTCAAGTTCTCATTTTCTCTTTTTGGACAAGGATTCCAGAAATTTAAAAACAAAAAAACGTTTCTCAACCTTTGTGACACTATGAAACCCCAAATGAGTGAGAGTCTTTCCAAAACAGAATTTCAATATCTATTTTGGACACAGTTTACATGATTGTATTCCTATCCACAGGCTAGGGATGAAAATCCCCTTTCCCCAGTTGGAGGGGGATACTTGTGGGAGTAGCCCTCCACAAAAGAAAACAACAGGCATCGAGAAGTTGTTCCCAGGACTTTTTCTCTGCTGGAGCTTTGGAATGGCTGGCAGGAACTTGGTGCCAGGTGACAAACGATCTCAGTGCCCACAGCTGCAGCTGCCTCATTATCCCTTCTCCCAGCCCCACTGCAAATGAGACTGACTGGGAAAGGTCACTTCCTAGTCCCGAAAGATCTTTTTCTCTCGAGGCCCTCCACCCACTGCCACAAGAGAGACCTCTTCACTATCTGAAAAATCCAGCTGAAGACGAAGGGCCCTTTTCTAGCACTTTGTCAAATGACAATTGGCATTCTGCCAGCAAGCCCTTTAAGCAGTCATGGCAGCAGGTTGGGAATAAATTTTTAAGTGTCCCTTTACAGTCAGAGCTTATTTTCCTCTACCCACTGACCTAAAATATAGCAATGCCTTTAAGGATCCTTAAGGTTAATTTGTTGATTCTAGGAATTGCCTTGATTTGTATCAACTTGGAGAAACTCCTGCTGTGTCATACATGAAGTGAAAGAACACCCTGGAGGCACATCCAGGCTGTAAGACAGCAACTCCCTATGTAAATGGTGTCACAGAGGTGGGGGTAGGTGTTGTTATGTATTTCTGCAACTCAAATATGCTGTTTTGAAAATGTTTCTTCCCTGGTGGCCCAGAATCAAACAGAGGCTTATTTGAGAGGAGGAAAGCTCTATCTCAGCTATGATGTATTAAGCACAATATTCCCACTAGATAGGCTTACCTAGTAGAATATCAATTTTAACATTCAAAAACCAGGGGGTTTTGATCCCAGTGTATCCTTACATCTGTGTCAGCAGGGGACTAAATTTATATCATAGAATTACAAAAAGGAAGATTTGAAAGAAATCTTAGGGATTACCTAGTCCTGAACAGAAACACTCTCCACAAATTCTCCAATTCCAGTGAACATTTCCACTGATAGGGAATTCACTACTTTCCAAGAAACAACATTTCAGCATTGGACAGCTCTCAGTTTTTTTGCCTAGAAACTTACTTTCTTGTCATTTTGAGCCATTGCTTCTCATTATGCTCTATGAAAGCCAAAACGAATAAAGCAAACCCTTTTTCCACATAGAAACTCTTAAAAATTTTCAAGGTATTGATTTCTAACATCTTCCCGAAGTCTGATCTTTTTTTTTGATTCCTTCAGAATAAAGTGTCATAATAGTATATGGAACCTAGTAAATACTTAATACTTTTTACTCTCCTTGTAGTTTTCAATTTCACTTCTTTGTAAACTACCCTGTACTTTGAATTCAAGTTATACAACAGTACCAGAAGAATATGTTTGTTAAAAGTGAGCTTTTTTTCTTTTTCTTTTTCTTTTTTTTTTTTTTTTTTTCCAGAGAGGAGCTTAGGGTCCATTAAAAAAACCAAAACCAAAAACAAAAACAAAAACAAAAACTTCAATTTACTTCCTATTCTTGCTCTTCCTCCTCCACTTTCTTCATTTCCTCTTCCTCCTCCCTCTGTTTCTTTTTTCTTCTTCTCTTTCTCCTCCTACTCTTCTTCTTTCTTTTTTTCCTTCCTTCCTTCCTTCCTTCCTTTCTTTTTTTCTTTCTTTCTTTCTTCCTTCCTTCCTTCCTTTCTTCCTCCTTCCCTTCCTTTCTTCCTTCCTTCCTTCCTTCCTTTCTTTCTTTCTTTCTTTCTTTCTTTCTTTCTTTTTTTCTTTCTTTCTTTCTTTCTTTCTTTCTTTCTTTCTTTCTTTCTTTCTTTCTTTCTTTCTTTCTTTCTTTCTTTCTTTCTTTCTTTCTTCCTTCCTTCCTTCCTTCCTTCCTTCCTTCCTTCCTTCCTTCCTTCCTTCCTTCCTTTCTTCCTTCCTTCTCCTTCTTCTTCTCCTTCTCTTTCTCCTTCTTCTGATAGAATGATCTGAAAACTGATAGATTTTAAATCCTTAAGAACCCAGACCAAGGACTTAATCAACCATATTCCAGACTGATGAAAGAACATTGCACATTTCATTCCAGAGGTGATAAAATAATATAAAGAATAAGTATTGCATTTTTTAATATTAACAAGCTTCTTCCTTTTCTTCTTCTTTTCCTCTCTCCATCTATCTACCTATATTTTATATACAAATATAGATAGATAGTATACAAATGTAGATAGACAGGTAAGTAGGTAGCTAGCTAGATAGGTGGATAGATCACCACCACAGAAGAAAAGGGAATCATTTGTAATCTCAGGATGAGGAGAAAGGAAAATAACAGTAGAAATAAAAGTAGAACTTAGGGAAAATAATGTTTTCCTAGCTCATCCTCTTCTATGCTCACAATAAAGTGATATGGATATTACGTATATTATCATTTCATCTTTCAGATAAGTAAATTGAGGCTCTGAATATTCAAATGACTTGCCCATAACTGCAAAAGGTTGATAGCACTGGCTTAGGGCTAGAAAATTACTAAGCATATATTAAATATGAAAGAAATTAGGTTAAGACTAATACCTCACATATTATATCAAGATAAACTCTAATTGGACATGTAAACTATTTATAAAAGATCACCTCATAAACTAATTGGAGAATTAGGGGAGAGTTATCTATCATATTTATAGGTATGAGAAGTATTCATGAGCAAATAAGGGATAGATATGATCAGAGAAGATATTTGATTACATATATTTCCAAAACAGTTTAAAAGAGATACAATTAACTGGGGACAAAATCTCTATAGCAAGTTATTATGATAAATATTCTATCAAGTTTCCAAGATACTTAAGAAACTATTTCAAATTTATAATAATGTTAACAATGTCTCAGTTGATAAATGGTCTGAAATAAATGATAAATTGATAAATGTTGTCTATAGCCATATGGGAGAGGAAAGGTTCCAGTCACTAATAATTTTTTAAAATGCAAATTAGAACAATTCTTAAATTTTATCTCAAATATATCCAATTTGCAAAAAAAAAAAAACACCCAAAAAAGAAAATGACAAATGACAGAAAGACTTTAGGAAATAGGCATATTGATTTCCTGCTGATGAGGCTGTGAAAACATCCAATCATTCTGGAAAAAAAACAATGTATAATTTATGCACAAAATGTTTTTGAAAAGATCATGCTTGTGTTTCTACTGGGCTTACATCCCAAATATATCTTCAAGAAGGGAAAGGGACCCACATGTGCAAAAATGTTTCTGGCAGCCCTTTTTATAGTGGGAAGAAACTGGGAACTGAGTGGATGTTCATCAATTGAAGAATGGCTGAATAAGTTATGAATGTTATCGAATATTATTGTTCTTTAAAACTTATAAGCAGGATGATTTCGGAGAGGCCTGGAATGATTTGCATGAATTGATGTTAAGTGAAATGAGCAGAACCAGGAGATCATTGTACACAGCAATAGCAATATTACACGATGATCAATTCTGATGAATGTGACTCTACCTAACAATGAGATGATTCAGACCTGTTCCAATGGACTTGTATTCAAAAATGTCATCTGAATCCAGAGAGAGGACTGTGGGAACTGAGTGTGATTCACAATGTAGCATTCTCACTCTTTTTGTTGTTGTTTGCTTGCATTTTGTTTTCTCCATCACTTTCTTTTCTGGTTTGCTTTGATTTTTCTTGCACAGAAAGATAATTCTATAAATATGTATGCATATATTGAATTTAATATATATTTCAACCATGTTTAACATATATTAGATTATTTGTCATGTAGAGAGGGGAGTAGGAGAAGAGGGGAACTGAAACACAAGGTTTTACAAGGCCTAATGTTGCAGAAGTATCTATACATATGTTTTGACAAATAAAAAGCTTTAATAAAAAAAAAAATTTGATTCAGGTATAACAATGCTAGACTTAACTCTCAAAGATATCGAAGAAAAAAGAAAGATCTTATATATACAAAATATATATATATATAGTATCAGTTTGTGGTAACCCCCCCAAAAAAATTCCAGAAAATTAATGGAGATGCCAGTCATTTCAAGAAGGGCTGAATAAATTTGCTATACAAATGTAATGATGTGAAAAAAGTGATAGAAATGCAAAAAAAAATTGTGTAAGTAAGCAAATGAGGTAAGAAAAAATTTTTAAAGATGGTTATAAAGAGACATGGAAAGGCTTGCACGAACTGATTGCAGTCATGTGAGCAGAATCAGAAGAATATTTACTTTAACATTAATATTATAAAACTGATAGATTTTAAATACTTAAGAGCCCAGACCAATGAAATAATCAACCATAATTCCAGACTGATGAAGAGCACTGTACATCTCATGACAGAGAAGTGATGGAATGATATACAGAATAATAAATGCATTTTAAATGTCAACAAGGTAGAAATTAATATAATATATTATTCCTCCCTCCCTTCCCCCCCCTCTCTTTTTTCTTCTTCTAGACACAATAGAGCATAACCGCAGCATCCAGAACATGGATAATTGACTATCATTGTTGGGGGGGGGGGGGGAGTACCCATCAGCCAGTGCAATCCTTCTGACAGCCAGATGTCAGAATTCCATCACTTGCTGTCTGAAAGCTGATATTTACTAAGTGGTCATATGAGTGGTTTCATCTCTCGATCAGGATGGAGAACAGGCACTTAGGAGGGTAAGCAAATTGCCCAACATCAGTCTAGGGAGAGTCAATGATAATCTCCAGAGCAGCATTCACATCTACTAAGTTTCCAATCTATTGCTTAGCTTGCTTAATTCTTTACTGAGAAGACAAGACTCCCAACTCTGCTAGTCTCTACATTCTTTTACAACAGTGTTTCTGAACAGCAGCTCTGCCAACTCAAATCACATTAAGTCAGAAATCACCATGGGTTTTAGTCCATTAAAGCCATAGTACTCCATCAAGGGGATTTGATATGGTGAGAAAATGGAAAGGAATTTGGAGTCCAGACTTCTGATTTCAAATTCCAATCTACTGCTTATTAATCTGTGTAATCTTAAGTAAGACCCTTAATGTCTCTGGGACTCAAGAATAACTTAGTTTTATTACTACCTGCCTTGTTCCAGGACCTATGCTAAGCACTTTATAAATATTGTCTCATCTGATGCTCATAAGAATTTTATTATTATCCTTATTTTTTTATGTAATGAAACTGAGGCAAAAATGGGTTATACAAGGTAACACAGTAAGAAGTTGAATTCATGTTTTCCTGCCTCCCAAGTCCAGGGCTCTAGTTACTGTGCCACCCTGCTACATCATTTTCCTTGTCTACAAAATTTGAGTGTGTTAGAGTAATTGAATATGGTCTAAGTTTCCTACCACTCTATATTAGCAACCTGTGATCAATAAAATCTGTGATTTTATTGACTGAATTTTGAAATAAGTATTTTGGTTCAATAAATCCACTCAGGGCAATTAGATAGTACAGTGGATAGACCACCTGGTCTTCAGTCAAGAAGATCTGAATTAAAATCTTACTAGTATATGGTTCTGGGGAAAGTCACTTAACCCTATTTGGCTCAGTTTCCACAACTATAAAATGAACTGAAGAAGGAAATGACACACTATCATTATCCTGTCAAGAAAATTGTGAAGACCAAGTTAGCACCCGGGATACCTTAGAATCAGTCAGAGTCAGGATAAGCAAAAGTCCTTGGTAAAGATTCTTGGTCTTAGGGGTAGAAGTGAATTGGATCGACACAGGATCTGCACTATCTCTCCTCTCTTTTTTCTACTGCTCAAAATAACTGTCTTGTCTTATTCCACCCCCTAATCCTCCCCACAATTCTCTGTACACACCAAAAGATTGACCCAGCACAAAATAATGGGAAGGGCCATTTTCCAAGCATATTGTTCAATCAGTAATTAGCCTTAAGTGCTCAGTTGCCTTACCTCAGTGCATCAACTCAGAGTTTCAGCCCTTTACAAAAATTCCAAATGGAAATACAAAGAATCAAACAGGACTGAACAGCAACATATTCTCCATGTCTGTGCATAGGTGAGGCGACCTAAAATGATATATAAGAATGAACCTTGAAAACAAGATCTGAGTTGAAGAAGTTTCCCTGATACTTGTTACAGACCCTTTTAGTCATCCCAAGTAACTTTCTAAAAATCTAAGTTGAATGAAGATAATTTTGATGACCTTATTCTATTTAACCAGTATTTACTCAGGTCATTATGATTTAATGGGTATCAGCATTTGTAAGTGGAATAAAATTAAGTTAAGGACCACTGATGATCCTAATAAATTGGTTAATCATGCCTGGTGTTTTGTCTAAATGACTTGTAGCCCACAGTTGTTATCCTTCATTGTTGAAGTTTCCATATTGGGAGTTGCTTACATTCATGAAATGACAGGTCTAGACTATTTCCTTTCCAGTTTCTCCACCTCAAAAAAATCAATATTTATGCAACTTCTCAAGGACTTTGTGCTTCATTTCACAACCTAGAAACATATGTTACTTTGGTACAAAGCTGAAAGCAGTTTAGGATACTGAAAATGTAGCTGGTCTGTTTGTTATGCACAGATGTATTCGGTGCACGTGAAAATGAATCATTCATTCATTCAGTCTATCTGCAAAATGTCTTCGGAAATGCTGGATATGATGGATAAATGCATAGAAACATTCATACCTACCATTTGTAGGTAAATATTTATATTAAATTTCCACTTAGCTTGACTTTATTACCATTACACATATTTGAGAAAACTTTTAAAAACCTAAAGATTCACTTTGTAAACATATACCCATACATATCAGTGCTGTGGAGACATTTATTTCTAGGCACTTTTCGGCACCAAAATATTCAAGCCATCTTTTTATCCATGTCTACACTGACAGAAAAATCATTTTTCAAAATCTGGTCTAGAGGGGTCAACCTACTGCCTATGGCATTAAAAATAATTTCATTACACTCATGGCTAACTAAAAGACCCAAAGATGAATTTGTTTTCTTGTTAATTAAGAGGAATGTGGTAGGGTTGTGGAAAAAAGAACAGGTGAAGACAGAGAGATCTGAGTTCATATTCTGACACAAGACCAAAAAAAAAAAAATCTATGTGATCCTGAACAAGTTACTTGAAACTTCTCAGTGCCCCAGACAGTGCTCCTAAACTCTAACTCTAAATGGGGATGTTCTCTAAATTAATGAAATCAATATTCTAGTCCTCATACAAACGGGGTCTAAAGTCTAAAAGATGAGAGAAACCTAAGGGTTCTAGGGATCCAGCCTCTCCCCATATTTTCCAGATGAGAAAACCATTACAAATAGAAGTAAATATATGTCCAAGAGTTACCCATCCAGATAAAGAGCAAAGCTAAAGTTTAAAACAGAGTCTGAAACAAGAGGAGACAGAGAGATCTGAGTTCATATTCTGACACTAGCACAAAAAACCAAACCAAAACAAAACAAAAATCTATGTGATCCTGAACAAGTTACTTGAAACTTCTCAGTGCCCCAAACAATGCTCCAAAACTCTAACTCTAAATGGGGTGCTCTCTAAACTAATGAAATCAAAATTCCAGTGCTCATACAAAGAGTCAAATCTCTAAAAGATGAGAGGAACCAATCTCCATCTCCCCATATTTTCCAGATGAGAAAAGGATTACAAATAGAAGTGAGATATATGCCCAAGAGTCATCCATCCAGATAAAGAGCAGAGCTAAAGTTTAAACCAGAGTCTTTGAAGCAAGAGGAAGCACTTTCCCCACTCTATGGCCCCGCCCCCTTTACACAGCAGGTTCTTTAGCTGGGGCGCAATAACTTTTACCAAACCGAATTGAATATGATGATAATGGCATTTTCCTAGAAATTGACTTTCTTTGTAATTCTAGGCAGTTTATATTGTGCATTTAAAAGCATGATGGGAGGCTGGAAGTCATCCAATTGCCCAAGGAAGGAGTACGGAACGCAAAGGCGTTAAGAGCTCGCTTTGTCTGTCCACTGCAGCTGCCTAATATTTGGCGGCCAGTTCGGTGATATCACTGCCGTGGAGGAATTCCCCAAGCCACATCAGCCCCGAGTTTTCACGAGCGATCCTTGCCAGGCTTCCTCCGGTTTGCACGGGATTTTACGTGCATTATCTCCGCGGTAGCACAAGGAGCGTCTCGTGCTTTCACACGGAGCTTGTTTGGGTTTGGTTTTGGGGGGGGGACACAGCGTTATCGCCCTCAATTTCTCTAATTGTAAAAATCTCTAAAATAAAGGGGGGAGAGTTGGCTCTTGGACTCCTCCGAGGCGCCCACGGGATGCGCTCGAGACCCCGCTGCCCCCAGCGGCTGCAGCGCCCCACGCCGCCCCTCCCTACCCGGCTGCGCTCCATCCACGAGCTCCTTCCTCCTGTCTGCTCCCACGCGATCGAGGGACTGGACCAGATCCGCGCTGCTCTGAATCCTCCCAAGGAATCCCCGATCCCGGCGCGGCCCAGCTCCTCCTGCTCTGGCAGCACCTGGGTCTCCTCCCCGCCTCCACCCCTCTGCCCAGGATCTTTGGACCGCTCCGGGTTCTCTCTCTAGAGAAGCTCGCCCTTCCCATCTCTGGAGCAGCGGCGGAGCCTAGGCTGGAAGGACGGGACAGCAGCGCGCCACCTGGAGGCGTCCTGGGAGCGCTGCAAGCAGCTGGCAAAGCGGGACTGGGGGGGCGCTGCGGGTTGGGTCCAGGAGTAGACCAGGGCTCCGGACTGGCTTCCCCGGACCACCAGAGTCAGCAGCTCTCGTTCCCTGCCCTGCCTGGCTCGCCCTCAGCTCGGCAGCCTGAGGATGCGCCCCACTATTATCCCGGATGCCTCCGAGATGCCCTCCATATCCTGGAGAAAAGAAATCTCGCCTGCGGGATGCACAGTACACCCCCACATGGTAAGTGAACAGGCAGCTGTGGGCGACGTAGGGAAAGCTTTGGAGTCAGAGAACCTGGGTTCAAATAATGCCAAAGTCACTTAATAGTGTTGGGATGCCGTACGAATCACCTTAACTTTAGGGAGCTTTTTTCTCCTCCTCTGGAAAATGATGTGGTTCAATGAGAACCACATAGGGTTCTTGATCTGTGTGTATCTTTTTTTGGAAGGGTAGGGAAGCCTGTGTTTCCATTTGACAGGGTGTGAAGCCTAGAACCTCTTCTCAGAATCAGATTTTTTTTTTTAATTAAAAAAGTAAAACAAAAATTAATTAATTAATTAATTAATTAAAATTAAAATAAAAAAAAAGAATGCAAAAGAAATCACAGATTGGGAAAATTAGACATTTGTTTTTCTTCATTAAAATTCTCAGACCCTCTGTAAGCTACGGTGGATTCCAATTTAAGATCCCCCTGGAACAAATGATAAGTGCTGTCCTTCCCAACTCTAAATCTGATTCATGGTTAATCTTGAAGAAAGATATACAGGGAGTCTTCAGCTCCCTTTGGGTTGAGATTCCTTGAAGCTTTCTTTTAAAAAAATAATAATAATAAATAAATAAATGAAATAAGGAATTCAACAAGAAAAGATTTCACAGTACAGCATGTAAAATATGTCCTTCAGATCTCAAACATCAGCAGGAGTAACAATACATACAAGGTTAATGTGTACTGCAGTGACTTAAGTATTGAAAGCATAGAGTTTCTGCCAGATGTGTGCCTGGCACATGTTTTAATGTTTTAATACCTAGCATTCATAAAGTATATTAAACTTTTAGAGATGCTTGGGGGAGAGAGGTTCTAAAGATAGTATTCATTCCCATTTTATGGATAAACTGAGACTTGGAGAGGTTAATTGACTTGGTAGGGTGTGCAAGTGTCAGAAAGAAGATCTGAATATAGGACATAGTGACTGGAAGGCTAGTTATCTGACTCCCAAAACTAAGTGACTTTCTCTTAAAGCTGAAAAAATTCCAAATGGATGCTTAATGAGTTGGTTGACTGAATAGAGCATTTGAAGTATTATTTACTGTACTATTCATGTTACAGTATGATGAGATGTCATTTTAATTATTGTTATTATGTTTGTATATTGTGTACATAACATAGTAAATGGGGTTTCTCCTTTCACTTCACTCCTCTTCTGTTAAATTTCCACATCCCCAGCTTGAGGGTCACCTACATCATGAACCCATTCATTCCTAATGGCACCACCTATTACTGATCACTCCCTCCTGTAATTAATGTGTATTACTTTGCATTGTATCTGCTCACATGCTGTATCTCCTCCAGTAGAATATAAACAGCTTGAGAATAGCTGTTTTCTTTTCCTCTGGTCACAAAGTTCTGGATTCTAATCCTGTTTCTGTCACTTGCAAGGCTTTGTGCTCATAACCAAGTCAATTTTTTAAGGACCTTTCAAGTTCTTAGTGCCTTGCAATACATCATTGGCACTTTTTATAATAAATGTTTGTTAAATTTAATTGAGCTGTCTTACAAAATAAAGCTTTAATATTTGACTTTTGGATTAGATAATCTTATGTTATGGTCTATTCATTTGTTCAGTCATTTTGCAAACTGATATAAATAGCTGAAATTGATATAGCATTTAGAGGTATACAAAGCACTTGTCTTGCCTTAACATCCAAAGCAATACATTGACTACATGGTCAGTCCATTTCTGCAATCTTATTTGGCCCAGAGCTTGGTTCTGTACGGTATGGGTGCCTCTTTAGGAAATGAAAACTCTTAATAGCTTCAAGTTCAAATCAGTAGTTCAAGAATCTCTGGCAGCATAAAACATTGCAGGCATATATTTCATCAATATTTCCCCTGAATTGTTTGCATTTACAATACTACAGATGTTGTCTCAAGATAAATGCACTTAGCATGCTCAAATGCAAAAGAAAGTGGGTTTGTTTGGGTTTGTGACGTTCTGTTTTTAATATATATAGAGAGAGCAGGTGGTATTTGGTTTGGAAATGTCAGCCTTTAATGGCATCATTTTGTAAGTCTGAGGATATGTCCTGCAAATTAATGGGGTTTCAGAATAATTGTGAGCCATCAAATGGAATAGTTATATTGTTTGGCTTGTAGAGTCACTGATCTTTTGAAATATAATGACTGTAATTGATTGCCTGTTGACAGATTGATACAAATATCCTCATTTGGGGCATCTCAAAAAGATCTGCAATTAACAGTGGTATTTAATAACACTTCTGTTCTATGGGTTCAATACTGAATTCTTCGATGGGATAAGGAAAAAATAAATTGGCAATGGAGAGACTCACTGGAACTTAATAGTTCTATCACAATATCTTTCCAGCAGTTAACTTCTAGGACTCTGAAATCCTCAAATGCTTATCAAGTATTAGGTCACTCAACAAACATTTATTGGGCAGTTGCTAAAGGCAACCCACTCTGCTGGGCTCCTATAATGAGATACATGTCCATAGTACTATAGTAAATATTGTGAAAAACATCTCAAACTAATGTTTGTCCCCTTGCCCTCTGAATACTTGCTATCAAAGGTAGTAAGGAAGAAGAACCATAAAATTTGAAATTGGAAGGAATCTTACATGATATCTAATTGAAGTCTCTAAATTTATGATGAAAAACTGAATAAGGTCATTAAGGTAAGTTGACTGGAATAGTGTCAAACAGGTATTAAGTACCTGAGTTAGAAGTCAGAAAAATTCTAGGGTTTGGTTTGGTTTGGTTTTTTCAAGAACTGAAACTAGCAATTTAGGAGCCCAGGGAAAATAGATATACATGAGAGGAATCAAGAAATTCAGTCTCTCCATATCAAATCAATTTTATAATTGACAATGTGAAACTAATAAAAAAATATAGAGTAAAGGAGGTGATTGATAGAAATAATTACTCTAATTCTTAACATTTTGTGTATGTGTATATTGGACCTTTTTGACATTCTGTTGAAATCTATGGACCTCTTCTTAGAATCATGTTCTTAAATATGCAAATATACTTTGGACCCTTGTTGTACAAGATCTTCATCAATAAGGAAGCATCAATTATCTAAGGACACATTATTATAAAAGAAACTAATCATATTAAAATGTAATATAAGAAGATACAGTTAGAAAAAAAAATAACCAAGTTCATAAATTCCCAAATAGACACACACACACACACACACACACACACACACACACACACACACACACCTGAAAACTAAGCAAGAGAAAAAGGAAGTGACTTAAAATTCCTTGTTTCAGTTGTGAACAATGTTAAGTCAGATATATGGATTTATTCTTCTGAAAAATCCAGTACCCATCAGTGATGGTACATTTACCTTCAGATGCCAATATAAGAAAAGAAAATCAATTTAAATACTCAAGAGGCAGAGTTACAGATACAATAAATCATTAAACACTAGTTGTTTATTGGCACAAGAGTACTGGAAGGAAATTTAGATAAAAAGAGATACTGAAAGAAATCATGTATTCTTAAGAGCCATTGCCCAATAGATAAATTGTAAAATGACATGAGCAAGCAGTTTTCAAGGGGAAAACAAATCCAAGTTATCAATGATAATGTGGAAAATGATCTAAATTGCCAACAATTAGAGAAATGTAAGTTAAAGAAATTTTGAGTGTGGGCAAATTAAAGAAATACATCCTTCAGATTGGCAAAGATGGCAAAAAGAGGAAAAAGTAAAATGTTGAGGGGCTATGGAAAAAAACAAACTATTCCATATATTTCTCCAAAACTTCTAAGCTGATAATTAAAATTTAATTTAAAACAACTATGGCCACCTACATATCCACAAATCCTACACTCTGCCTACTTCACTAGAAAGTTACTCCTTTGGGTTCCAGACAACCACTTCACTCACCCACAATTCCAAAACAATTACCTTGCTTTCCAAGGCCTGTTTCATCTAACTTTAGGTATTCATTTATGTTTTGTCTACAGAAAATGAGGATATATGTTTTCCCCCTTTTTCCTGGTACTTTTGGTGATATTACATTAATAGTGCAATAACTAGTTAAAAGTATATTCACAGTTTAGAAACTTATTGGGTATAGTTCCAAATTATTTTCTAGAATGATTTGACCAAGACAGTGAAACCAAAAGTGCATCAAAATGTTTTTTTTTTTTCCCATAGCCCCTCCAACATATAAATATATATGGGAATATATATAAGGGAATATATTCCATATATTTCCTTAAAGGGAATACACTGAGATTAAGAGGACTGAGAAAGGTTTCTTGCAGAAGGTAGGACTTTCTCTGAGATCTGAAGGAAGTCATAGAAACTTTGGGCAGAGACTTGAGGAAGACATGGGAGCCAACTGGAGAAACTTCTGAGACAGAAACAGTGTCATGTTGGAGAAAGAGCCTGGAGGCCATGGACTCTGGTTCACCCAATACAAGAATGGAAGGAAGAAAAATGGAAGGCAGAGAGGATTATGAAGATTATGAAAGCCAAATAGAAGATTTTATATTTGATCATGGAGGCAATAAGGAGTCAATTAAGTTTCTTGAAAAGTAGTGAGGTGACCTAGACAGAGCTGTGCTTTAGGAAGATAGTAGTGTACACATTTATAATCTTCCCCCTAAAAAAAAAATAAATAAAATACAAAAAATACAAAAATAAAAGCAAAACACAAGCCTATACTTTGGACCCTTGTTGAACAAGATCTTCATTAATAAGGAAGCATCAATTATCAAAGGACATAGTTTAAACATAAAGTGCTTCTAATCTATTTAAAATTGTTCAGGCTTAATCCTCCCCATGCCAACCCACACTCTCCCACTCCCTCACTCCCCATCCTTCCCACCATAGTATGGTGCAAATGTTCCTCACATAGTAAGTACAAATGAATCAGAATACAATTCTGTAAATACAAATGTTTCATTCAGGAGTCACTTTTAATTTTTTTAAACACTCTGTATTATGCACATAATCATACCTGTAATGTATATGGATAATCAATGTATATGCTTAGATCCTTTCAAATGGCATTCATTAGGATTGGGGTCAATGGTCTGAACTAGATCCATTGACCATAGCCACATTTTAGGACATTCCCTTCTTTATTATATGGAAGGGAGCTTGAAATAATAACTAACATACAAGACCTGACTTCAGAAAGGCCTGAATTTGAATCCTACCTTGCTAACGTGTGAGTTCTTGGACAAGTCAACTTCCCTCTTTAGTCTGAATCTCTTTGTCTGTGAAATGGTGATAATGATAGAACCTACCTTTCAGGACTGTTTCAAGAAAGAGATAATGTAGGCAAAACGTTGCCAAACTTTAAAGTGCTCTCTAAAGGTCAGCTATTATTAACATGCTATCTTCGCCTGTCGTTCCCTAGTGGCTACCAGGCTGTGTAAGCATCTGCCCACAGACAAGGCAGAGTGGCTCTCCTGACCAAATCCTTTTTTGTTGTTGGTGTTATTCTTGTTCTTGGAGGACACCAAAAAGGAGAAACACCAAAAGAAAAAGAAAAAAAAATAATAAATTTCAAGAGAATAGGTCAAAGAACTTGAGTCTTCCTGTAATTTTTTAAGATCAATCTAATATTTTATTGGTGTCACAGGGCATGTGGGTATGTGTTTTTTTTTTTTCTTTCTTTCTTTTTCTCACAGCTGCCTACAGATAATATGGTGTACCCAAGAGTGATTAGTCTCAGATTGTACAACCACCTGCGAGAGGCTAGGGGAGGGTCTAAGTGATTCATCTCCCCACCCCTCCTCCTCTGTAGCTCCCTTTCTACAAACAATTGGCTTGAAATGTTAGACTATTGCAACCTTTCCCCTCTGCTAAAAGATCTGGCTTCAAGCCTTTGTCGGTGAAACCGAAGGCAAATGTTCCTTCCATTTGCCTTATTATCCTGTGTAAATAACATCTGAAGATTCCCTGAGCCCTAGAAAAAGAAAAGGTTTGTGTTTCATGTGAGGACTGAAATACTGTATTTAAAAAAAAAAAAAAAAAAAAAAACGGCTCTCTACATAATAATTCTTCTTTCCCCAGTTTCTAGGTCACTGTCACATCCATTGATAGTCTAAGTATTCTTCAAAAGAAGGAGAAATCATTTGGAGAAACCTAGGACTCAGTTTCTTCCAATCTAGGACTCAGTTTCTTTCTCTGTAAAAAGAGGGGGTTCAGCCAGATGGTCCCTAATGCCCCTTCCAAGTCTCAGAACCTCAGAGCCTAAGTTAGCCATTTTAAGTTTCCAGCTTAACAGAAAATGTGCAGACTGATAAAACCAGCAATCTCACGTTGAATTTAGGACCTCCAAAAAAAAAAAAAAATACGGGGGAAGGGGGGGACTGGGGAGACAACCCTTCGGCTTTCTTTGTGACTCCCGGTCCCCAACTCTCCTTCCCCAAAGAAAAGCAGCACGCACACTGAACCTGTTGTGTCTTTGCAGAATCTTGCATGTAACAGCCCAACAATGGTGATCCTTTGTATCTCCTGCTCACAGCATTAGGATGCTGTGCATTACATCGAGTCAGAGACGGAAGCAATGTCTCTCCGCAAGCCTGTCAAAGGTTTCCAAATATAGATTAAAAGTCCAGCACTATCTTTTTTTTTTTTTTTTGCAAGAGTTCTTTTAAAAGCTTTTTAAAAAATAAGGTCGTGTTCCCTTCCCATCTACAATTATAATAGCCACTCAAAAACTCCCCCCTGTCTGGTACAATTTATTGCAGGCTCTTGGCGAAGGGATGGTTCCAGATAGAGAGATGGTTACCGGGACTACTTTTCCTATTCAGTTGGAGAGTTTAGGGAAAGACTTCTTTCCTTTCCCCCCAATATTTCCCTGTGAAAAGGGCTTGTTTAAAAAGAAGGAGGAGAAGGAAGGGGACGTTAGTTTACACTGCAGATTGGCCAGTGCCTTGACAGGACTGCATTCGTGTGACTGCAGAGAAGGACCACTAGCTTCTCCAACGAGGATGGGATGCAGGAAGGAGACTATCCAAAGATGCTCTACTTGTTAACACGACTGCCCCTATTTCATTACTTTGTCACCATCCTGGCACGCATCTCTTTTCTTCGTCGCCCCCTACAGACACACTCACACGCGTCCGCCCGCCCGCGCGCGCGCGCGCACACACACACACACACACACACACACACACACACACACTCACACTTCAGTTTACTCCCTTCTCTCAGGCAATGATAAATAGATGAATTGCAAATGTGTGCGTTTTCCAAGCTGTCCCTGGTTTGTCACGAAGGTGGGAGACAGGTTGCACGTCACTTAGAGAAGTCCTGGATAGGAGGATGAGGGGGAGGGGAGGAGAGGGGAGACACCCACCCGTTCGCCCCTCTGTGCTGAGCCCAGGAATCCTGGACACGCCGGGGCTGTAATTTTCCAAACAGACGCTCTCTTACCTCACCATCGCAATTAAACGAAAGTTAAAAATGCGTCTCTTAGGGGTTCCCAATGATGCGGAAACCCCTGTCTGGTTTGGAAACTGAGTTGCGCTTTGTGGATAGACCCCGGAGAAAGAGTGGGGGAGGGGGAGCAGGAGAGAGAGAGAGAGAGAGAGAGAGAGAGAGAGAGAGAGAGAGAGAGAGAGAGAGAGAGAGAGAGAGAGAGAGAGAGAGTCTGAGCAGAGCGCGCCAGCCAGAGCCCCAAGCCCACTTCCTCCCGCACCAGGGGATCTGGCGGCGATGTGTGAGCGGACTGCAGCCGCAGCAGCAGCAATAGCGGCAGCAGCAGTGGCGGCATTTTTCCCTAGCCAGCGGGGGAGGGCCCGAGGCTGGGGGGCATTTTGACCCAGGCTCCAGCTGCTGGGATGATCAAGGGGGCAGCTCAGAGCCGTGGCTCTCTCATTCCCCAGTTTGGGAGGGGAAAAGGAACACAGACTATTGAAAAGGGAACACAGACTATTGATGGGTCGGGAGTCCTCGGATCCAGTTCGGCGTGGCCCCGGATGCCCCGATCTTCAGCCGGATAGCCAAGGCGCAGAGGCCGGTAAGTAACGCCCGATCCCATTTCGGTTATTTCCGGGCGAGTGAAAGTGGCGCTCTGGGCAGAACCGCGGCTAAAAGACCCGGTTCTCGTCATCTTAGGCTGTCCCCTCCGCCAGTACTCTACCGCTTTGCCCTTCTCTGGTCCGCAGGAGCTCTGGACCGGGAAGGGGGCAGGGCGGCAGGTTCCCACCGTCAAAGGGCTCCCCTCCTGGACCAGGGCTCCGCTTGCATTTGCCCTAAATCCTGGAACCCAATGGCGCGGATCTAACCATATGGCCATCTTTTTTCAAGCCCTCCCCCCACCCCTTCCCTTTTCTGTGCCTCTTCCCCGTCTGGTTAAAGCTGGCATAAATAGTTGGATCTGGTCCACCCTCCACCCCGCCCGCCGCCTCTCCTCCCCGCCCACCACCCACCTCCCCTTCACTCCTTACACCATCCACCCACCCTGAGGGAGCAGGGTAAAAGATGCCCTGGGAGCGAAGGAAGCTGTCCCACCTTCCACCGAACTGAAGGAGGCACCAAGCTAGGATCGCCCTATGAGTGACATCCTTTCCAGAAGAGGGGTGAGGGGCGAGGCGAAGGAAGAAAGCACGGAATGCAGCAGGACCCAGACGGCGTTGGGCTCCCAGGGATCGAACACTCTGTGCCCTCACTATCCGAGAGGACCTCGTTTGGAAATTAAACTAACGCTGTCCTTGGAAACTTCCTTCTGAGAGCGATCAAGCAGGGACCTCCAAAGCCGACGCGCCGAGTTCCGAAGCACTGGGGGTCTCGAAGTAGATGTGCTCGGTGCTCCCCCCCACCCTCAATCGCTATGCAGCGACCATTTCTCCCTTCATCTTATCTACAGGACTCGAAGGTGGAAACACTTAAAAGGATTACAAGCGTGCTTTGGTGACATCTCTGAAAGTTGCTGGCTGGGGAAGGGAGAGCAAGAGAACAAGGAGATGGCGTTATGGATACAATTCATCTTAAGGAGTTTGCAGCTCGCCTAGCCAAGCCACTCTGAGCTAACTCAACATGGATAGGTATTGATTGAGCTCTTTTTCTACTTTGCTTAATTGAAATCAATAACTTAACCTCCATGTATTTTAGTGCAGGCGTGTCTACTGTATTTATGGAGCCGGGGCTATGCTGTCCATTTTTTAAATGATTCTTGCATTTTTTATTCGCTTCTTGAACGTTAGACTGGGTGTCTAGCAGGAGAATGAAAGAGGCTAGGAGACAGATGAATGTGTGTCGAACCCCTGGTAATTAGAGCAGATTATATGCTACACCAATAAATAGGCCAGGTGAAAAATCGGAGGCTTTCCCCCTCTTTCCCTCCCCCCATCTCCTTTGGCCTGTATATGTTACTTAGAATTTTTTTTTAAAGCGCACTGATTTTAGCTTTCAATACTTTCCCATTCTGTACACCAATTCATTTTGCCTGGATGTTAGAGGATTAGGGAGGGGTTTGCAAGAGACTTGGGGAAAATGCATGATGCAGCGTTTAAATTATTCGGATTATTATTTTCTGGGGGAGAACTCTTTCAGCTGGCATAGTGACACATTCACTCAGCTCCGGCGAGATCTCTTGGAATTAAAGAGTAGGGGTGATGCTATTGACTGCCTTCCTGGAGCCTGGGAGAGTTGGGGAGAAAGGACTCCTTGTCCTGCTCTTTGAGAAGCAAATGATGGCTGGTGCTCCAGTGGACGGATCTGATGCATGGGGACTCCTTGGGGTCCTTCTAACTTTTAGGACCCCTTTTCCCAAGGCAGCTCCCTAGAAACCGTGATCGGGAAGGGGGAGAAAAAGGTAGAAATCGAGTTAACTGTTTAGCTGGTGTCCACTCGCTTTAAGGAGGGTAGTTCAAGAGAAAATAAGTCCCAGTTCCAGCGAGGGACATTGACAATCACTGAGTTGTTGTAGCAGAGGATGAGATTTCAGTGACCCCCATATTCCTCCAACAGATCGTGGGTTCTAATGAGATACTGGAAATAATATTCTCTTGGCACAGCTTGGTGGTGGGGAAAGAGGAGAGTAGTGGGGGAGGGGATCTGAGGGAAAGAAGGGGACTGGATTGTTCATAAGCGAGAAGGGGAACTCTAGTGTGTGTGTGTGTGTGTGTGTGTGTGTGTGTGTGTGTGTGTGTGTGTGTGTATTTGTGCAGGATGCCAAGCTGATTTACCTTGAATAGAAAGGAACCAGAGTGGATCTAGCCTATAAGAAGGAAAATCGAACCCATTTATGGCTTAGAATGTGAGACGATCTTTAGCAGCGTCTACATTGCTTAATTGACTGCAGTTTCCCATCAGAGCTCCTGGGAACTGGGGTGGGAGTGTGCGTGCATTTTTTAACGCATGTTTTCGTGCATGGAGGAAATGAATAGCTGGATGGGAGGAGTGCATTGTTGATCAGGGGTCCCTAGCTGTTTGAAGCTCGCAAGTTTCAAAATGGACAATCGAGGGGTACGTTTTTCTTGACAATTTCCTCGCCACACTTGATGGAAAATCCCTCTGCTAACTTTGAGTCCTGGGGAAACGGAGAGGGAGCCCCATGCTGGGGCCACAAGGTCTCCCCCAAGTGGCTCTCTGACCACAGAAACCCAGAGGACTCCGGCCAGCTGGGGATCTCTTCTGAGCAGCCCCTTTTTGCTCTCCACCACTTTCCCCTCGTTCTCTGGTTTCTCCACAAAGCTGCATTACCTTGTTGCGGGCTTTCGTGTGAAAGGGGCTGAGGAAAGAGCTTTAAAAAGGAGGGAAAAAAATTCCTCTTGGAGACCGATGGGAAGATTTGAATTGCCTGCTAGTCCTAGCCGGCCGGGTGCAGCACCCTCTCTCCCGCCTACTGAGCCCCCTTCCCCCATCTCTTTCTCCCTTTAGAAGAGTGGGAGGGGAGGGATTGGCAGCAGAAGCAAAGGGGTTAAGGTCCTCCTCCCTGCCTCGCGCTTTTCCCGGTGGAAGAATGCGAAATGCCCTGCTGTTACCCGAGTGATCCGGGTCTCTTCCCAGGGATTCGCTTCGCCTCCCTCCCTTGGAAAGCAGCTCGCCAACACGAGGCTGTTGAATCTCGGGGAGGAAGAAGAAGCCTTCAGCTGCGGCAGCAACAAAAGGACTCCTGCTGCAAAGGGACCGGAGGGGAATGCTGGCTCCTGCCGGAGCCCGCCAGACCCCCCCAGGGGACGGGCAGGGCTTGGGCAGCCGGGCACAATCCAGAGGGACTTCCTGGCCGCGGCTCCCAGCGCTCGGGGAGGGGACGGTCCGTGAGGCCGAGCTCTCGGGGAGGTAGGTGTAGGAACGTGCAGGCAGTCTGACTGTCCCAACCATCTGAATCAGCGGAGCCCAGCTGGACTTGGGAGTCACCGTCTGGCCACTTAGTTCTTTACTGGAGAGTTCAAGGCCAGCGCTCTCGCTGACCTCCCCTCCCCGCCTCGATCGAAATTATTTTCAGTGGCTTCTACTTCTTTGCCTTTCTTGGTTAGCTAAAGCTGGACCGCTTCCCCCCCCCCCCTCATTCCCACCCCCACCCCGTGAAGACACATGCGGGCGCGGGCGCGCGTCGGCGCGCACACACACGCGAGAAAAATGTGCAGTCAGGGCTTCCCAGTGCGCGCTCCCGAACCCATGCTAAGCGCGTCCCCCCCTTCATTTGTTCCTTTTCTCGGAGCTCATTTTCATGACGTGGAGAAGCCTGATCCAGGGCAACAACACATATCAAAAAAAAAAAAAAAAAAAAAAAACAAGCGCGCGAGAGAAGCCCGAGATCCTCTACAGTGATTGAGCCTTCTCTCCCTCCCTCCTCCCCCCACCCCCCTGGATGGGCTGCTGGTGCCCAGAGAAGGCAGCAGCAGCAGCAGCAACAGCGGAGCCGGCTGCCTGCAGCAGCAGCCCCCTTCTTCAGCCTCCATTGAGTGTGCCAAGCGGCAGCTCTGCATCCTAAAGAAGCCCCATTGAGAAGCCCATCGCATTCACAGCACGTCTGAGAATTAGGGATTTTTCTCCCCCCATTTTTTGTCCCCCTTTGCTTCAGCCGAGAGAGAGAGAGAGAGAGAGAGAGAGAGAGAGAGAGAGAGAGAGAGAGAGAGAGAGAGAGAGAGACAGAGAGACAGAGAGACAGAGAGACAGAGACAGAGACAGAGACAGAGACAGAGAGAGAGAGAGACAGAGAATCTTTAAACTCCAGGGTTTTTTGGTTTTTTAGATGTGCTAAAAAAAAAAAAAAAAAAAAAAAAAAAAAAAATCCTTCCAAACAGGTAAGTCGAATACTTCTGTTTTGTTTTGCCTAAATTTTAGAAACCTCAGTAGAGAAAAAAATTACGATTTGATCCTAGATGGTAAAGGCAGAAGATATTAAGTAGATTTTCTTATTTTGCAAAGGAAACGGAGAGAACTGATTGATGCTGCAATAGATTCTTCTCTTTTCCTGTAAATGTGTTTGAAGTGGTTATTTGCACAAAGTGTGCTTCTCTTGCAGCTGTGTGCATTTTCTAATGCAAGTTGAATCTAAAAATGTATGTTTTCCCATTTTCCTTATAAATTCATCCCTCAGTCCCTTAGAAGCCAAATTGATCAAATAGCCCCTTTATGTCTCGTGTGTGAGGAAGATAGAGATGCTAAAATTATCTTTATATTGTTATATCTCTTGTTTGAAAGAAAAAGGCCATCCATTTCAGCTTGCTAATTCAGTGCCTTGGGAAGGACAATCAAATAAACTGCATTATTATAATTTATTCATGTAGGCATTCCTTTACATTATATGATATCTAGGGAAGAAAAAGCAGGGCCATGTGGGAATGGACTGTGTATTAGCACAAACACTTGCAATTTTCTTTTTTTTTTTTTTTTTTTTTTGGTGGGGAAGGGGGCAGAGAATAGCTTTCTTTTGAAATGTATACTGTGTGATGGCCCATTTATCCTCAGGTAAGAGCCAAGGTTTTCTTATTCTTTTTACTCTCCACCCATCTCTCAAAGATCCCTCCTTCTCTCTTCTCACTTTACCCCCTTCTCTCAGTTTTTCACAGGATCTTTTAATTTCTCTCAGGGCAAAGATACCATAAGCCAAGATGGGATTTTTGAGCCATTCAATGCACATATACTTTCCTATTCAGTAGACTTTAGCTGTCACTCTCCTTGAACCTGCCAATTCCATGGACATGTGCTCTGGAAAGACTAATGATTATTAAAGACTTCAACCAAGTAAAGATGTGAACAGTGTTTGTTTAATTAACACCTGCATGCTCTCCATAGGTGTTTTTTTTTGGGGGGGTGGGTGGGTGATATAGGTGGGAGATGGAGGAACTTTGTGTTGTTCATCATCTTATCAAGTAGGCTGTAATATTTTCTCAAGAAAGTCTCTTAAGTCTTCCAGGCATATCCATATATCCTATACATTCCTGCCAAAGAAATAGAATGATATGCTCTCAGATCATTTCATTGCACCATCTAGCATGATAATTTTTTGGGGGTTGTGTGTGTGTGTGTTTGTATGAATGTATGTGTATCTATGTAGACCTACATTTCAGTGAACTCTATTTTTATCTGGTTTTTATTTGGACTTCTCATAAGAGCTACTGAGCTTTCCTACTTCTCAGGGCAGGAAGGTGATGGGTATGGGAGGTGGAGGAGGGGAGAAAATTTCTAGTACCTAATGTATCTTAATATTATGGATTCTGAATCTGCATCAAAGTGAGCAGTTTGATTTCATATTTGTCTGCTATAAGGGGACACAAGAAACCTATCTGGTGATAAGCCATTTATTTACTAAATGTGACATGGGCTGAGGCAAAGGGTAACTCATGATGAAACATTTTAGTATCTCTCAAATCCAAAATATAGGGCATTCTGGAAACATTGAACCTGGTTCAGGTTTGAACATTGGCTAACTGAACTTTCCATAAGATTCATAAAAAAAACCCCCACATGTAGGAGTTTATTTTAAAATAGTGCATTATGACTAAATGCTTAAAAAAAAAAATCCACATTTTTATTTCTCTTGCAGTTTGATCAACACTGAGTGATGAAACCTCCCATGGCTGAAACTCTCCAGAAAGGAAGGATGCTGTGGATAATTCTTTTAAGCACAATTGCCCTAGGATGGACTACACCCATTCCCTTGATAGAGGACTCAGAGGAAATAGATGAACCATGCTTTGATCCATGTTACTGTGAAGTGAAAGAAAGTATTTTCCATATCCATTGTGACAGTAAAGGATTTACAAATATCAGTCAGATTACTGAGTTTTGGTCCCGACCTTTTAAACTCTACTTGCAGAGGAATTCCATGAGGAAACTGTACACGAACAGTTTTGTTCATTTAAACAATGCTGTATCTATTAACCTTGGGAACAATGCTTTGCAGGACATTCAGACTGGGGCCTTCAGTGGCCTCAAGATTTTAAAGAGGCTGTATCTACATGAGAACAAACTGGACATCTTCAGAAATGACACTTTCCTGGGTTTGGAAAGTCTAGAATATCTGCAGGCAGACTACAATGTCATTAAACGGATTGAGAGTGGGGCCTTTCGGAACCTGAGCAAATTGAGGGTCCTGATCTTGAATGATAACCTCATCCCCATGCTTCCCACCAATTTATTTAAGGCCGTCTCTTTGACTCATTTGGACCTTAGGGGAAATCGGTTAAAGGTCCTTTCTTATCGGGGAATGTTGGACCATATTGGTAGGAGCCTGATGGAGATCCAGCTAGAGGAAAACCCCTGGAATTGTACCTGTGAAATTGTACAATTAAAGAGTTGGCTTGAACGAATACCATACACGGCTCTGGTTGGAGATATCACATGTGAGACCCCCTTCCACTTTCATGGGAAGGACCTGAGGGAAATCAAGAAGACTGAACTCTGTCCCTTGCTGTCTGATTCCGAAGTGGAAGCCAGTTTGGGAATTCCCCAGTTGTCATCCAGCAAAGAGAATGCATGGCCTACTAAACCCTCCTCCATGTTGTCCTCTGTCCATTTCACTGCATCTTCTGTTGAATACAAGGCTTCCAACAAACAGCCCAAACCCACCAAGCAACCTCGGACACCTAAGCCACCTCCGACATCCAGGGGCCTGTACCCTGGGCCAAACCAACCCCCCATTGCTGCTTATCAGACCAGACCCCCGATTCCCATCATCTGCCCTACTGGGTGTATCTGCAGCTTGCACATTAATGATCTGGGCTTGACGGTAAACTGCAAAGAGCGAGGGTTCAATAACATCTCTGAACTTCTTCCGAGGCCTCTGAATGCCAAGAAACTGTATCTAAGCAGTAACTTGATTCAGAAGATCTACCGCTCGGATTTTTGGAATTTCTCCTCCTTGGATCTCTTGCACCTGGGGAACAATCGAATCTCTTACGTCCAGGATGGGGCCTTCATCAACCTGCCCAACCTGAAGAGCCTCTTCCTGAACGGAAACGACATCGAGCGGCTGACTCCGGGCATGTTCCGAGGCCTCCAGAGCCTGCACTATCTCTACTTCGAGTTCAACGTCATTCGGGAGATCCAGCCGGCGGCCTTCAGCCTCATGCCCAACCTGAAACTGTTGTTTCTCAACAACAACCTGCTGAGGACGCTGCCCACCGACGCTTTCGCTGGCACCTCGTTGGCCCGGCTGAACCTGCGCAAGAACTACTTCCTCTACCTTCCAGTGGCCGGCGTCCTGGAGCACCTGAACGCCATCGTGCAGATCGACCTCAATGAGAACCCCTGGGACTGCACCTGTGACCTGGTGCCCCTCAAGCAGTGGATCGAGACCATCAGTTCGGTGAGCGTGGTAGGAGACGTGCTCTGCGGGAGCCCGGAGAACCTCACCCACCGCGACGTGCGCTCCGTGGAGCTGGAAGCGCTGTGCCCAGAGATGGTGCACCTGGCGCCCGCCGGGGCCTCACCCGCAGTGCCCGGAGAGGTGCACTCCGCCGGGGGGCCCACCGGCGCCTCGCCCTACGAGTTTGCTCCCCCTGGCGGTGCCGTGCCCCTCTCGGTGCTCATTCTCAGTCTGCTGGTCCTCTTCTTCTCGGCCGTCTTCATCGCTGCCGGGCTCTTCGCCTTCGTGCTGAGGAGGCGTCGGAAGAAGCTGCCGTTCCGCAAACGCCAGGAGGGCGTGGACCTGACCGGGATCCAGATGCAGTGCCACCGCCTTTTTGAGGACGGCGGAGGGGGTGGCGGCGGCGGCGGCGGCGGCGGGGGAGGCGGGGGCGGCGGGGGGCGGCCCAGCCACCCCTCCCCGGAAAAAGCGCCCCCCGTGGGGCACGTCTACGACTACATCCCCCACCCAGTGACCCAAATGTGTAACAACCCCATTTACAAGCCCCGGGAGGAGGAGGAGACCTCCACCGTGGTGGCAGGCCCGGAGGCTGGGGGGCCCGAGCGGGGGGGTTCGGGGACGCAAGCCCCGGGGATGGGGGAGCTCCTGGGCGGAGAGCAGTTCCCGGAGGCGGCCAAGGAGAATAACAGTAACTACCGGACCTTGCTGGAGAAGGAGAAGGAGTGGGCCCTGGCGGTGTCCAGCTCCCAACTCAACACCATAGTGACCATGAATCACCCTCACCCCCACCCCCACCCCCACCACCCAGCCGGAAGTGGGGTGGCCACGGTTGTGGGAGGCACTGGGGGGGACTTGGCTGGGTTTCGGCACCACGAAAAGAATGGAGGGGTGGTGCTTTTTCCCCCAGGGGGAGGCTGTGGGCCTGGCAGCATTCTGCTGGATCGCGAGAGACCGCAGGCCACCCCCTGTACGGTGGGCTTCGTGGACTGTCTCTATGGTACGGTGCCCAAGTTAAAGGAGCTGCACGTCCATCCTCCTGGCATGCAATATCCAGACTTACAGCAGGACGCCAGACTCAAAGAAACCCTTCTGTTCTCGGCTGGAAAGGGCTTCACAGACCCCCAAACCCAAAAAAGCGAATACCTCGAGTTAAGGGCCAAACTCCAAACCAAGCCGGATTACCTCGAAGTCCTGGAGAAGACAACCTATAGGTTTTAACGGAAAGAATAATAATAATAATATAATAATAATAAAATTTAAAAGGTTTAGCGCTTTTTTTTTCAAAAGGAAAAGAAAAAAAAGAAATATATCCTTTCCCCGATTTCCACCCGGTTCTAATGAGTCAGTCCTTATTTTTTTGTTTTTTTTTTCTTCTTCCTCAGACCCTTGCCCTGTCCCCAACAAAACAAAATCCGCATGATAACTAGAGAATCCAGATGTATGCTCTTCTCCTCCCAGATGTGTTTTGGAGGACGGGCCATACTCAGATCATTAATCAATGAAGTGCCTTCGCAGACTTTTGCCAGCAAATGTTATCAATCATTATTTTTTTATACTGAAACTTGAGACTTTTGACTGTGCCATGTTAAAGGTATATTATCTGGGATCTTTGTATTGATCCTAATTAAGTAAAAATTCTATGTGCTTTTTTTTTTTAAGTAACTTTTTTTTTTCTTTTGGTTTGTGGGAAAGGGAAAGAAAAAAAAAAATAAGGTTGGCCTTTGGGGCTTTCTCTCTTGCCCATCATGGCGCAGATTTCTGTACATGTATTAACAATGCAGTTTGCTGCATGCGGAGGGGGAGGGAGGGGGCGGGTCTTGCTCGAATGTTCTCACTCACTCTCTTGTCTCTTTTACATACGCACAGCTCTAAATTGCCCCCCCCCCCTTTCCCCATTCCCTCCCTCCCAGCTCCTTTGCCGCCTTGTCTCCGCGGGCGCGACCCCGCGCGTAGAGCCGCGCGCACGCACGTAGATACACGCACACACAAGCATTCACTCTTTACTGTTCTCATCCACCTATACCTTCCCCACCAAAGCATTCGGAGTCTTTTTACCCAGCCCCCACTCAGCTCTGACCTTTTGATCCCTCCCTTCCCCCTCTTCTTCCCCCGCCCCCACCCAAATCGGGAATCCCAATCCCATCCTAGGCCGAATCCCCCAGAACCTAAGAAGCCCACCCACGGCGCGCTTGGGATAAGCAACTTCTTTGTGACTTCATCCTGATGCCAAGATTTTTTGGAGAACATCCGCACTTTCTTATATACATAATATATAAATAGATATATATATATATATATATATATAAAATATAAAAAGCAACTGGGAATATATATAATATAAATATAAATATATCACTAACAGCTTTGTAGGAAGCACTTTTAATGTTTTTCTCACACACAAAGGTTCAGAAACAAATGTGCATATATTTATTCTGTACTTCAGTGACTATCAATTGTAAAGGTAATGTTTAATAATTGTATAGTGATGATGCGTCTGGTATAGCTTTCCTAATAAAAAAAAAAAAAAGTTTTGAAAAAAGTAGACATATGTAGAGAATACAAAGCTTGACCCTGTAACCCCCAGCTAGGCCGTTCTGTCCTTGTTTCCCTTTTTGAGTTCAGGTCTTCTTCCTCACCCTTTCCCCAGAATTATGTGGTTTTTAAGTGCTATGATGGTTCAGTTTTGATCAACTTTTCTCCCTTCCCCTCCTCCACCCCATTTGAAATGTAAAATGGAAGGAAGGAAGGAAGGAAGGAAGGAAGGAAGGAAGGAAGGAAGGAAGGAAGGAAGGAAGGAAGGAAGGAAGGAAGGAAGGAAGGAAGGAAGGAAGGAAGGAAGGAAGGAAGGAAGGAAGGAAGGGAAAGGAAGGAAGAGAAAGGAAGGAAGGAAGGGAAAAGAAGGAAGGAAGAGAAAGGAAGGAAAGAAGGAAGGAAGGAAGGAAGGAAGGAAGGAAGGAAGGAAGGAAGGAAGGAAGGAAGGAAGGAAGGAAGGGAAAGGAAGGAAGAGAAAGGAAGGAAGGAAGGGAAAGGAAGGAAGGAAGAGAAAGGAAGGAAAGAAGGAAGGAAGGAAGGAAGGAAGGAAGGAAGGAAGGAAGGAAGGAAGGAAGGAAGGAAGGAAGGAAGGAAGGAAGGAAAGAAGGAAGGAAATCAACAACAAATTTACTATTTGCTCTCCTTTCTCCCAACACGTAGCAATAGCAGACTGCAACTATGTTGCCCAGATCAGTCTGGCCCAAGCTGGCTTCCTAAATGGGAAGGAAAGGCAGGAAACAAGCAAAGAATAAAAGAATATTTTGTTAGTTGCAGGGCTTTTAGTTGGATTAGCCCTGGGGAAGACTGGAGGGTCCCTCACTGAGGGAGAGTGGGCTGTAGCAACAGTGTTTTCAACTTGTATCAGGGCACTTGCTGTGTTGCATTTTATCTTTTATATTTTCCTCCCTCTCAGGAAAACTACCCGGAAGCCCGTTTGTTATCTGGGAAAGTCTCCCAGCCTTGACATTTGTTTTTTCTCATCTTCCTGCCTCCCACCGCATCTCTATATGATCCCTCACCCTTTCCCCTCCCTTCCTGAGGAGTCATTAAAATCATGTTGGAGAAAGAAAATAGACTAGACGATAACCCCAGCTGTAGCCCACTGATGTGTGAGTGAAACCAAAGATAATAGGATTTTTAAATTATGTATGTGCTTATTTATTTATTTTAAAACACTCATACCATGGTCTTGGGAGGAAACGGAGTTGACCCAGAAAAAAAACAATCTGTACAAGTTTGAGAGTCGGCACAGACGCAGATCGACCAGCAGAGGGCGACAGAACCCCAGCGATTCCAGGCCCCCGCTGCTACTACAGGAGCGTGTAGACCAACTCTGGTTTTCAATTTGTGCCTTCTCCATGGCCCCAGAGTAGAAATCCATCCTTCCACCCTGAATGCAATTCGCCGGACATCACTAATGCCTTACATCAAATTGCTTGTTTTTTATTTTTATTTTTATTTTTTTTTTTATCCCCCCAAGGGAGTGTTGTGAAAAGCATCTCTGGTTGCAGCTCCCAGGCTGTGCCCTTAGAAAAGGCCTCAGTGTCTCTGCTCTGGAAGATCTTGACTAGACCAAGTAGTCATCAGAGACGTGCACTCGGATGAAGGACACCCACACAAACACACATGCAATCTTAATGATCTGTAGATTTTTTTTTTCCCCCCAGGGCAAAGATCTTTCTTTGCAATTGACTAACTTGTATCTTACATCTTGCTCAATAGAGTATTTTGGAAGCATAGCAAGGGAGTCACTGTGTGATGAAATGGTAATCTATGGAAGTTTTTTTTTTTTTTCTTTTTGAAGTGGGCAAGCTGCTAATTCTTGTGGAGGACTGAGAGCTAACGGGGTCATTAGGGATGATCTAGTCCAATCTTCTCATTTTACAGATGGAGAAACTGAGGTAGATGAGGTCACACAGGTAGTAAGTGATAGAAACTGAATTTGAGCCTTTGTTTTCTGATGCTAAATCTAGCTTTCCTTTCACAGCATCTTCTTCAAGTGATTTATCCAGGACAAAGCAGCGGGTGTCACAAGCAGGACTTGAAATCTGTGACAGATTTCAAGGCCAACTCTCGCCCCCTGCTGCTCCAGAAAGAAATGTCATTCTCTAAATATCACTATATAGCAGAGACCTGATACTGCAAAGGGCCACTTTCTATTTTTTTCACATCTCCCTCCTTTTCTGTTCTTTCTTATAAGTGCACCTGATATTATCACTTTTTGTCTTGTTTGTTGCTTTCTTATCATCTCTTCTTTCTTTTCTTTTTTTCTTATTTCTTAAGAAAAAAAAAAGCCATAACAAGAGATCCTGGAAATCAGTCCTCAAAATGAGGAGAACACCTATTTCTGTAATCTGTCTATATAGTATTGGCCCCGTTTCCCAAAACCTTTTTTTTTTTTTAATCATGGACTAAAATTAATTCAATCCTTCAGTTTCCTAAAATACATTATTTCCCCCTTCATCATTCATCAGTTGTTTATGACTAGGGAAAATCATAGGCACTTGATAGACAAATGCAAACTAACCTCCAGTACCAAGTACAGCCTAGTTTCTTCTCATGGGGATCCTCATATCCTTGATAAAGTTGTACCTAACAGAACAGGGCATATTGTGCAAATCAGGTCAAAATCCAAGCCCTAATACTTCTGATGTTTTAGACATTTGAAAAGTAGTCCAGATCACACCATAAGCTTAAACATATTGACGTTCATATTTTAGTTCAAATGCAAAAGCAACTAAGACTTGTCTTAAACAGTGATATTCAATTCACCCTTTGAGAGGAAGCAAATCCATTCAGTGAAAATAAATATATACTATGAGAATGGAATTTTGTATTTAAATAAGATAATTTGAGAGATTTAAATGGATTTACTTTCCCCCTCAGCACCCCTTACCCTCACATTTTCATTTGTTCTTCAGGGACACAGGAATAGGCTCTTTTAATAAAAACTCCACAGTCTCTTAAAGGCCTTTTTTTTTTTTTTTTAATCAGAGGGTAATTAGAATTGTTTTATGATTTTGCTGCAATTTACTCGTTTGATTTTCAACTCAATTCTGAGTCATAATCACTTATCACCTCAGTAGACCTAGATTTGAGAGAAATCTGCTGTTATTGTATAATTTTTTTCCTGAGTCATAATAATCACATTTCAGAATCCTTTAATGTACAATTATTCCTGTTCATCTAAGAGATGGCTTGTGATAACCAATCCTAATACCATTTTCATTTCAATTCATTAGTGGCTCTGACAAATTATAAGTGCAGTTTTGTTTATCATTTATTGAAAAACTTTCAAGAAATCACACAACTTCCATGTGGAAAGGTATCTTAAAGGTCATATGATCTTCCTCCTTCATTTTTCAGATGAGAAAACTGAGGTGCAGAGATAAAAGGTTTTCCTCAAGGTCACATAGATAGCTTATGACAAAGCTGGGATAAAAGCTCAGGTTCTTCCACTCTAAATCCTATTGTCATTTAATGCACCAAAATTCCAATTTTCTTTATTATTTCTTCATACTGTTTTATAAATAGTCATACTATTTCACAAAGTCCCATAATAGTAACTATGATGTGTGTGTGTATGTCTGTATATTTTATGTTTATTAGTCAGAAATAATAACAAGTCCAGCTTTTGATTGAGTTATAAATTTTTCCCCTTTTTTTGGTACCTTGATAACAAATGTCTGAGAAAGAAATCTTATTCGAAAATGTACATCACAAAATAATGCTACTTATGTGACCACAAAGAGATTTATTTCATTCACAACAATATACCATTATAATTCTTCTTATGGAAAGCCAAACAAGGCACATTTCTTTGCTTCTGAAAGTAAGCCTCTAGAAAGCAAGGAATGCTGGGGTTTTATGAAATTGGGATTTGAAAAAAATGTACTTAAGGGAAGACTTTATAGGAATTAGGAACTAGGGGAAAGGCAAATGAGCTCAAGATAAAATCTGAGGGTTTAATGGGGAGTACTGTCCATTTAAGTGACTGGGGCTAACTTAGTTGGAACTGAGTGAACTCTAACTTATGATCAGCAAAAATTCAGGTCAACAGACTAAAAACAGTTTTTAAAAATCTCAATAGAAGTGTTCTTCAGAAGTATGATAGGCCTTTCAAGTTCTCAAGGAACAATGCAAGGGACTTAAGTATTCCTTCTTAGCATATATAGATTGTCTCTATTTATAATATGTACATATATTTATATACATGTGTACATATATGTATTATATGTGCATAGTCATACATATGTCTCCAATAAGAAGCATGTCTAAGTTTTCAAAGATGTAGTCCATTTTTCAATTTTATATCTCCTTTCCCCCTTTACTGTTGTGGGGCAGTTGCTAAAACAGAGTTGAAAGAATTGTCTTGAGAGTCTCTATTTTTTTTTTTTAGTCTGCTTAGAACTTAAAAAGCTCTGTGGGCTCCTCATGTACCATGCTTTATATTTCATTTTAACATTGATGTGAATCACAAGTGAAAAATATAACCAAAAAATCAGCATTTATTTGTAGTGGGGATAGGACCTTACCTAAAAATAATTAACTTAATTTTCAGAAGACTATTGAAGACAAGAGAGAAAGAAATGACTTTCTTTTCCATTTTTTTCTTTTGGGAATGATATTTTTGGTAAGTAGTAGAAAGTTTTACAAAACTTTATTCATTAGGTTAAACACAAAGTTATGTTGGACATAGCAGAAACACAAAAGTTTCCATAATGTGAAAATGAAGTTAACTTAAAAATCTGATCTCTTACTGTGTCAAAATAAAAGAGGGAAGTAATGATCATTACTTTAAACATGTGGTCATTTTATAATAGCATGTCAATCTTTACCATGCAGTGTTAAGTGAAAACTTAAAGGAAGGAACAAATTTAATTTCATACAGGTAGGATTTTTAGCAGACTTCTCTTCATGTCAACAGCAATGAGAAGAGGTAAATGTGGTTTAATGTGACTGACTTTGCTTCCTTTATTTTTCCCTACTCCCTCCCTTCTCCCTCCCCATTTCTGTAATAAAGTATGTCAGAAAGATACCAACATTGTCCATTCAAAGGAAGACACCCAGGTCTTTTAACTATATTTTCCAGATTGGTTCAATTTTAAAAGCTCAACAAAGAAATCAGAGAGTTATTAACAGATAGTAGGACTTGTTAATTGCCACCCAGTGACACTGAGACTAGGAAGTCTAATTTATTGTATAAACTTCCAGTTGTTTTTGAGCAATCAATTAGTTTTGGGCAAAACCCAAATCTTGCACTTTTCTGGGTTATTATCAAAATAAAACATCCAACGTAAATGCATTTCAGCAAAAGACAATGCTTTCGTGCCACATTGTTGGAACATACAGTTGGAGTCCATGGGTGTATATTTTTTTTTTTTTCTCTTGTTTTCATTGCAATTGTTCCTATCAGTACCATTTCTACTTCTGATCTCAGTGTGGGAATTAAGTCTTATGATTAGGGAGAAATTAATGGAATTATACCCAAAGTTGGTTATGAGATCAGAAATAAGCGTTAATTGATTTGCATATTCTCAGACAAGAACAGCCATTGTTTTTGTCTGAGAACCTAGCCCAAGATCAGGGTTTAATTAATTTGCACTGGATTTGAAAATAACCAACTCTGCCTTAGTTGTTACAGCAACAACAACAATAAACAACACTTCTAGAGAAAGAAAGAAGGATGGAATTGATTGTTATAATCAGAAAGACAGATGAAAGTCACCAGTAGTAAGTTTCTGAAGACAATGGACTTCACCTCCAAATATGAAAGTCTTAATTTCTCTTCTTCTTCAGTACCTTTGTTTATTGGCTGTTATTGATAAATCACTATTATTAAAACTAAATAAATTCATTTGATAATATGTATATATATATATATATATATATATATATATATATACACATAACATACAGAATTCTGCTTCCCCAAATCTCAATTCCCTCGACACCTTACCTCCTTCTTGTCAATTAGAAGTCATCTCTCCCTAACTACTATTCTGCCCTGTTCTAGGTGCTTCTATTTCAAAATTTAGCTAATGAGCTCTTATCTATGATAATCATTTAATTGGATAATTAAATAAGGTAATCTGTCAAATGTGAAGCAGGAAAGAAAAAAAACAAAAACCTCTAAATGGAGACATATTATCTAAATTTAGCTTCTACAAAATTACTTTGTTGTAAATAATTTTTTCCAACTTCAGAAAAAAAATGTGTTACTTATTTCTACCAAATGATTGCTTCCTTTGAGAACAATATATAGAGAAATTATTCTGAGGTATTAAAGTGAAGTCAGTCAGTCAGCAAATCAACAAGCCTTTATTGAAGATCTGCTGTCAGACACTGTCTTAATTGTTGAAGAAGTGTCCTGACCTCCATATTGATCATTTGCTAAGTGGTTTGACTGGATGCTTTTGGAGTCTGCTTCCGGGGACTTAAATCAGGAAGACCTGAGTTCAAATATGTCATCAGGCACTTAATAACTTTGTGATCCTGAGCAACTCCCTTAACCTCTGACTGCCTCAGTTTCTTCAGTTGTAAAATGTGAATGATAATAATAGTACCTATCTCACAGGGTTGTTGTGAAGACCAAATGAGATAATAGTTATAAAAAGGCATAGCCTAGTGCCTGGTACATAGGAAGCACAATGGTAAATGCTCACTTAGTTTGTTTCTTTTTAACTTTCCTAGATGGCAATGAACATCATGTTTGGAGAATCTGTAAATAATAATTGATTATGCAGACTGTATTGGCTTGGGGACTGATGCCCATCTTTCTTTCTTTCTTTCTTTCTTTCTTTCTTTCTTTCTTTCTTTCTTTCTTTCTTTCTTTCTTTCTTTCTTTCTTTCTTTCTTTCTTTCTTTCTTTCTTTCTTTCTTTCTTTCTTTCTTTCTTTCTTTCTTTCTTTCTTTCTTTCTTTCTTTCTTTCTTTCTTTCTTTCTTTCTTTCTTTCTTTCTTTCTTTCTTTCTTTCTTTCTTTCTTTCTTTCTTTCTTTCTTTCTTTCTTTCTTTCTTTCTTTCACCATGATGGAGCAGAAAGATCAAATTACATTTCTACTACTTAAGAGTTCTGGCCATATCAGGCAAGCTGCTTGATCTCTCCAAGTCTCAGTTTTCTAATATCTAGAAGGACTTATATGGCTGACCACTTTTAAATAACACAGAAAATGAAAACATATGTTCACTATTTGGGTGTGTGTTATAGTGAATTGTGCAACTCATTGCTTCAGTTTTATTTCTCTCATATACCTGCCAAGAGAATCCTCCCTGAGGAATGAATGAAGAAACAGGGAAGAAAGTATAATTTATCCATTTTTCAACTTGTCGATGATAATACAGTGGAATTAGAAACTAGAATACACATCCATCAATTTAGTTAGTAGCTTCTAGAGTACAATTCTGATCCTACAGTAGCTGCTTTTTACAAATGTTTCTTGACCAGCCCTCCACCATTAATTCATATTGTAGGAGTTAAATCTATTTTTATATTAAATTTATTAGAACATAATGAGAAAGTTAAATCTAATTTAAATAATTGTCAAATCAAATGCAGTCTGCTCTAAATTGTCTATATATAGGTTATTCACAAAGGCAATTACTTTGCCCAACTTTTTAATATTCAAACGATGCTTTCTCTTTTACCCTCCATCCTCATGACCCTCATCAAATAGAATATTTTTAGGCAATGCATTTTTAATATTAGCTTTAAAACTAGTGAGTTTTTGGTGTTTTTTTGGTGGATGTATATTTTGTTTCATTATTTTTTTTGTCTATACCTTTGATTTCATCTGCATGGGGAATTTCTAGTATGAAAACTCCTTTCATTAATACCTCATCTACAATTTATGATCTCAAAGAGTTGGTTGGGACACTGAGAGTTTAAATGACTTGCCCATGGTCGTTCCATCAGTATGTATCCGAGCCTGAAGTGAAGTTCAAATGTTTCTGACTCTAAGGCTGACCCTCTATTTATTATAACATGCTGTTCTTCATGTCTTAACATATAATAAAAATAGTTATCTAAGTAGTAAGAAATATGTCCCAATCAATTGCTGCTTTAAGTTAACTGTTTGGTTTCTTGGTTTGTCATATTGGAAAGTAGTAAATGGATATATGTAGACACATCAAATGCCTACCTATTGTTACAGTAGGGATGATTTTTGGCTCTGGATTGGACTAGTTCATCTCTGCTCTCAAATTCTAGGATTCTTTGTATAGATAAGTTAGTTACACATCATGTTTTATGAAACAAACAAAAACCTTTTAAAAAAGTATATCTTGTACCCAATGAAATTCAGAGTGCTGATCAAAATGTTTACACCACATGTTAACCATCTTTCAATCTTCCATCTATAAAATAGAGACTCATATTTATTGTTTGCTCAGTTATTCAAGTCAGTTTAGACACATCAATCTAGCTCTCAACATCCTCCATCAATCACCCCCACCCCTATCTCAAATTCCTTCTTTTCTGCACCAATCACATTCATTGCTTTCTGCTTCCTGAATATATGTCTTGCACATTCTTACCTATATGCTCATTCTTCTAATTGGAAATGTTTGTCTTCTTCTTCTTTGAGAATCTATATCCTTGTCTTCAGTGTCAGTGTGGGAATCTCTTTCAACTATGGCAACTCATAGTTATTGTATAACTCATCGAACAGCCCAGTGATGGATGAAAAATGTTCATGCTGCAGCTAACCTGGTATTGTCACTCCAAACTGAAATAAGCTTTATTTGAAGAGAAACACAAAGTCCTGCTCCTAAATTCTAATGCACATATCCCTTGCTGCCATTAGAATCCAACCTAAAATTAGCTCCTTGCAGATGTCACTCCTCAATGATGTTTTCAAGTATCTCAGATTACTTTCTCAGTGCTTTTCCACTCCATTTATGCCATGTCAATTTGGACATGTCATTGTACTGTACTGTAAAGGTTCTTCAATCATCTATACATATATGGGTTATTTCCTTCCTCCATTGTAAAAATGTATTATCAGGATCTTTTGTATCCTTGGCATCCCATGTTGCCTAATAGGGTTCTTACACACACTGAATGATAAAGGTTGACTGAAAAACTGATTAATGGGTAGTTAGTGAAGCATCTAGAGGTTCAAGTAGCAAAACATCAAAAAATTGATAAGTGAGCAGAATTTGCGACTGTGTAATCTGCTTCTGTGTACACAAAAATTTGCCTATTTGTGTGTGTGTGTGTTTTTACACATATGCATTTAAATTGGGGTGAAAAGGATAGAAGTCAGGGCACAAAGCAGCACAGTAGAAGAAAAGATCACCAGCCTAAGAATTGGAACTGAGTTCTAGCTCTGGAGTCTGCCATAACCTGGATGTTTATGCTTGGGGAAACCCCACTGTTTCAATGTAGGTAGGAGTTGGACTCAATGATTTCAGAAGTCCCTCTGAGCTCTAGGCATGCTGTTAATTCTGAGTGCATATGCTTATGCTTACAAATAGCTTAATCTACACTTCACTTTTTCCACTTTTGCCTTTTCTTTCTTAGCCTGTATGATTTAAAATAAATGGCAGGAAGGGGATTTAGGATTATGGTATCCTATTGGAAAAATCAGGGAAGAAATGAATAGGAAGAGATTATAGCACCATTATAGCTTTTGTCTTCTTCCTCCAGCATGAGCAGAGTTCTATAGTACAATGTTGAGAGTGCAACCTGAGAGGGCTCCACCAGAGCATATTCTTCTATAGCTAACTCTCATGTATCAGATATACAGTAAGAGATTTGTCTGGTGGCTGACCTAATGTTGTGATTGAAAGATGTTCCCTATTGTCCTTATTTTTTCTGTCATCATATTGGATTAAAAAAAAAAAGATGGGAAGAAAAGAAGGAAGAATGAATGGAGGGAAGGAAGAAAGAAAGAAAGAAAGAAAGAAAGAAAGAAAGAAAGAAAGAAAGAAAGAAAGAAAGAAAGAAAGAAAGAAAGAAAGAAAGAAAGAAAGAAAGAAAGAAAGAAAGAAAGAAAGAAAGAAAGAAAGAAAGGGACAGAGGGAGGGAGGGAGGAAGGAAGGAAAGAAGGAAAGAAGAAAAGAAGAAAGGAAGGAAGGAAGGAAAGAAGGAGGAGCAGAAGATAAGATTTAATTTGTGGGGGAAGGTCCCATTTATAGGCTATTCAAAGAAAATAAGTCAATTACTAATATCCTTCCATTAGAGGGAAGGACAGGTTAAGGAGACTTTCTGCTATTGATTAGCCAAACATGGTGTGTGTTTTGTCCTTTTGGGCTAGGTGGCTTGTCTGTCTTTATCTTCATTGTGCATGACCACCCCTCCCCTGTCATTCAAATCACAGGGCAGACTGAAGTCACTCCAACAGCAGGAAAAAAATCATCAGCGCTCTCATTAAGGGTAGAATCCTGAACTGCCAGTTAGAACTGCCCTCTCCTCCATCTCCTACAAGGTTAAAACAAAACAATCAGCCACAGATTTTTATTGATGGCAAACTTAGAAACAGCAAGAAACGTTTATTATCTCTTAAGGCGGATACATGAACACGGAAATACATTTTGTACAAGCTGCAAACATTTATTTTCATTAAAGCTATGGATATGGAGATGAACATTCAAAGTGCTTTTTGGGTTTCTGGCAGCATGCCCCTGTGGCTCCGAGCCTTTGCTATTTTGGATGCCTGACTCCTGGTGTTGGGCTTATGGACTCCTCTGCATTTTATGTTGTCTTTGAACTTGTCTTTGAACTCTAATCCCATTAGAGGTGGTGAGGGGAAAAACATGTTTCTAAACTGTATACATTTAAGTTTTCTGATGCATTTAGAAAGTCATTCAAATACTTTGGAAAGTACTGCAACATATGATGTGTAAAAATGACTGCCAATTCTCCAGCTTCATGTCAAGTATTAAGACTACCTGACATTTCCATAATGCTTTGAAGTTTGCAAACCACTTCACAAGAATCCTCTCATGTGATCCTCGCTATACTATTAAGGGGTGACTTGAGGTATTATCTTTCCAATTTTATAGATTGATGACACTAAGATGAAGTGACTTGTGCATGATCAAGCATTAGAATTAGTCTGCATTAGAATTAGATTTAGGATTTGGGCCTTCCCAACTCTATATTGAATGTACTAGGTTGTCCTGCTTGTCAATGAAAATAAATGACATGTAAAAATCTCTACCCCCTCCTTATACTGATAACTTTTGTGACATAAAATGAATATATTGGACAAAATGGCTTTTGAATTATCTCTCAGACCTAGGCCTATAATCCCATGAAAAAAGAACCTATAGATTTACAGTGTACAGAGGGGAGAATTAATACATTATAAATCAAAGCCAAATGAAATTTTGAATAATGTGTTAATGATTTAAAGCATCATTTCCTAAAACAAATACTCTCATCCACATATACACTAGTGATATTATGTTTTAAGAATGTTGAATTCTACTGCTGTCCAACTGACTCAAAAAAAAAACAAAAAACTCCCATTGTGCCTTGCTTTAGAGTATATTCTGCTGCCCTGACTTTTTTATCCTTGCCACCCCCAAAATGATAAAGAAATTATAGTGACTGGATAGATATTCTCATTAATTTTTTTGGTACATACATATGGAACAACATAACTAGTTGTTAAACATTTGCCAGACATTGATACATATGAGCACATTTTTGGGCTTGTAAATAGCCCCAAATAACAGAAACACAGGAAGGGGAATTAAATGATTCTACTAAGGAAAAATAAGTCTTGAAATATATTATCCATTTGTATAGAAATTATTAGGACAAATAGAAACTAAATAAAAAGCCCTGATTCTTAATAGTCTAAGATACAGTAGCATTGTTAATGATTAAAATGACAAATAACAAATTCAACAAGTAGAGGAGAAAAATATTTTAAAAATTACAAGTCACATAAAACTATTCTGCACCCATTAGAAATCACAGAAGAGGATGGAATAATATGCCCTAAATGGAAAGGAGCCATTATGCAGTTAAAAATTATATATTCTGCAAACTTGAGCCTAATCATCAATGGGGGGAAAATGTTCAAAAAGAGAGCTTTTATATTATTCCAACCACTAAAACAAAACAAAATGAAACAACATTGTTACTATGTGCATCTGTAAGTCCCTAATTTGTTTGACTTATCTACTTTTCTATTTTTAAACTAGTATCACATAATTTTGTTGATTACTCTTTTGTAATATAGTTTTAGATCTGGTATTAGAGGATTCTATTCCTTTCTATTTATTTCTATTAGTTTTCCCTTGATATTATAAATCTTTTGCCCCCTTCACATCAATATAATTATGCTTTTCTAACTGTATAGAGAAACTCATTGTAATCTGAATGATAAGTCTATAAATAAGTTAAATAAGTTAGATAATATTGCCATTTGTATTATATTGACACAACTTGATCAAGAGCAATTAACATCTCTTTATTTATTTATTTCATATATTTTTCTATGAAAAGAATTTAGTAGTGTTCATATGATTTCTATATTTTGGTGAATACCCAATTATTTGAAATATTTTTTAGTTATTTGAATGTACATTTCCTTTCTAATTCTTCCTGGTGGGTTTTATTGGTGATATCCTGAAAGGCTGATGATTTCTATGGATTCGTTTTATATATTGTTTCTTTGCTAAAGTTGTTTAAATTTTTAGATAACTATAGGGTTTTCTAAGATCATTATGTCATCTGCAAAAAATAATACTTTTGTTATTCTTTGCCTATGTTAATTTCCTCAATTTTTAAAAGTTTTTTTTTTTAATTATAGCACCTTATCAAATAATAGTAGTGACAGTGGATACGCTTTAAAAAAAAAAGAAAAAAAATCTTATTTGTATTTTGACTTCCAAACTGTCTTCCTCCCTAATTTTAAAAAATTTCAAGTCAAATAGACACATAACTAAAGATTTGAATAATGAAATGATATATAGTGAAAAATTTATCCTTGGTGCTGCCATATTGTGTAGAGGGTCACAGATAGTGAGGAACCTGGGCAAAGTATATGACCTTTTAGTCCAGTAAAAGCAACCCTGCTGATATGTCTGGTTTGGGTCTCCATTCCCTTAGGGAAATCTTCAGTTCCTGAGAAGTCAGGGTGTATGATAACCTATGATGTAATTAAAGCAGAGTTATATTAAAGTGGCAAGGAAACATTTGCACACAATAGCAAGTTGTTTATGTGGTCCCACATGGGTAGTATATAGGTAATACATGCACAGTGTGCTATAGTTGTGTAAGTGTATGAGTGTATATAAGGTTGAAAAAATTTTGAATAAATGTTCACCTGCTTGACCATCTTGGTGAGTTCCATTCCTTCACTCTTTAGCCATGATCATTTTGGTTGGAACCAAAATCCTCTAGTGAGCAGGTCCAGATATGTAAGTACTAGTAAGTGGGCTGAAATAATTTAGGTTTTTCTGTGACTTCTGTTGGCCTTGAACAAGCCCATCAGTATTGCCATGGACTAGTAGGTACTCAGTATGATACTCACTGTGCAAGTCTATGAAGACATCACAACTATAGACAAGATATAAATATCTTTGTAAAAGCCACACTGATCATAGATAAGATACTGGAATTATTACATCCATTTACCCTGTAGTCAAATTGGTCCCAGTTGGTTTCTGTTTTTCATAGGTGATTTATGAGGAATAGTACCAAATTTGTATGGAGGTCCAGGCATTGCAATCGTTGTCAGTAATTATATTGTTTCATTCTCTTCAGAAGAAGGATGTCAGCACTCCACAAGACTCTATATGTTTGAAAATAGGACCATGGTTCCTGAAACAATTATTTAGCAGGCACTTATTGAGCAATGAGAAACACTGGTAGACGTTCTGGGAAAGCAAGTATCAATAATAAAATGAAAGCTATTTCACTGGGACTTTCTATCCTAGTGAGAGAAACATGTACATATAAAAATATGTGCAACATCAAATTCAAGCTATTAAATACAAACATATACAAAATAGCTAAATAAAAGACATTTTAAGAATGAAGGCATTAGCAGTGGTGGGAAGAGGAATCAGGAAAGGTTTCATGGGGAAGTTGGTACCTGAGAAGAGAAAGATTGTAAGACAGAAATAAGAAGGAAGAAGATTTTAGACAAGGAAGATGCTCAGAGCCGGGTGATAAAATGTTTATATGAGGAATGGAGAGGTCAGTTTTCCTGGATCCCAGAATGTGGGAGGGAAAAGTAATATCCATTAAGTCTGTAAAGACAGTTTGGGGCCATGTTGTGATGGGCTTTAAAGGCTAAATAAAGGTGTTTACATTTGATCCTCCAGGCAATAGGAAGTAACTGCACTTGGTTGAATAGATCAGATCTGCACTTAAGGAAAATTACTTTGGAAACCATGTAGGATGAATTGGAGGCTTGAGGCAATGTGAGTCTGACCTAAAATGTGAGCTGTGTGAATAGAAGGATGTATTGTGAAAACAGAATGCATAAGAGAATTTTCTTTAACTGTCCAGCTATGGAAAGTTTGATTGTTTGAGGGCACAGTTGGTATCAGTTTATTAATTCTGATTCTATCGCTAGTTCTGTGGATTGCAGGAAGAATTTAATTCTATCCTGTCTTTATAATCTTCCATCTCCATCACTTACTAACAGTGTGACCTTGCAGAAGCAGATTAACTTTCTTGGGCACAGTTTCCTCATCCATAAAATGAAAAGGTTAGACAAGAGAGCCTCTGAGGTTCCTTCCAGCTTGATATCTATGAATTTATAATCTCATGACCAGTTTTCTCCACTACCCCCAAAGAATCTAATCTAATCCAATCCAATATTCATTTGTTAAGAGACTACTATGTATATGACAATGTAAAAGCTAAGTGGTCAAGTGATCAGTGTTAAGCTCGGAGGTAAGAAGACTTCCAAATCTCTTCTCTGACAATAACTATGCTGTCCATCTAGGATAAATCACATAAATTTTATGTATCTAGAATAATTATCTAAATCCTAAATTGTTTCATCTGTCTAGGCCTGAGGTTTTTAATCTTTTCTTGCATGTGTGTTATGGGATTCTTTGGCAGTTTGGTGAATGGGCCCATTGTCAGATTTTTTTTGTTTGTTTGTTTGTTTTTCATTTCAAAATATTTTATTTTAATTCATGGAATAAAAAAAGAATTTCCATAACATAACATGATAATAAAAAATAATTGCATATGAAACTACAAATCTGTCATGTACAACTTGCTATTCCTTTTAAATATATAATAAAATTATCTTGGAAATTTATTTTTTCTTTTCTTTTTTTTTTCTTCCCCCCTATGCTAGAGATGGCTACCATTAGATACACATTGGTGTGTGTATGTGTGTCTAGATAGATAAATAGATAAAATCATTCTCTCACTATGCGTACATACACACACATATAAAATCATTCAAAACATACTTCTATTTATCAGTTCATTCTCTAGATGCAGATGTCTTCTTTCTTATTTCCTTTGCAGTTAATTTGGTTATTTATGAATTATTCACTCAAAGTTATTTTTCAAACAATATTGCTGTTCCCATGTATAATATTTTCTTGGTTCTGCTCATTTTGTTCTTCATTATTTCATGCAAATCTATCCAAGATTTTTCTGGGCTCATCAAACTCATTTTTTATGGCACAACAGCATTTCATCACAGTTAGATACCACAACTTGTTTAGCCATTCCCCAATTGGCAGCCATTCCATAATTTCTAGTTCTTTGCTACCACAAAGAGAGCTACTATAAATATTTAAGGACATATAGCTTCTTTTCTTCTTCTTTATATATGATATATAATATGTATATATATATGTGTGTGTGTATATATATATGTGTGTGTGTATATATATATGTATATATATATATATATATATATATATATATATATAGTAAGGCTACGACAAATTAAATATTCCTTGTTAAGGTGGAAGGAGTTTCACAATGAGTTCTTCAATATGAGAAAATAACAGAGCTTTTCTTATACACACACGTGTAAGACACTTTGCTAAGCCATGAAGATAAAAATATAAATGGAAAATGATGCCTGTTGTAAAGGAGTCAACATTCTCCTTTGAAATGTGTGAAGATGCAAGAGAATAAGAAGGACAGTTTTTCCTTCTCTTCACCTCTTAGAGTGCATTAGAACAGTGAAAACAGTGCGAAATTGTGAGGCTAGAGGGCTGATTGAATCTTGGCTCTGATGCTGACTGCTTGTATGACTTTGGGAAAGTAGCTTAATTTCTTTGAGTCTCAGTTAATTTCCCAAATGGCATGGTTGAACTAGATGTCCCCTGATGTTTGTTCCATCACTAAAGCTATGATCTGATCATCTTCAGCACCAGTTGCAGCATTGGATCTAGGCAGTCAAAAGCTTTCTATACAACAGTTATATGAATTCCCTTCCTTTGACATTTATCTCAATTCCTGTAGAAATGTTTTAAAGACTATGGCTCCACACATACACTCTGTGTGTGTGTGTGTGTGTGTGTGTGTGTGTGTGTGTGTGTGTGTGTGTGTGTGTGTAACTAGATCTTTGGATAAAAAAGGGAAATCAGCTAATTATTTGGATTTGTTATATTCCTGAGGCTAAACAATTTAAATTTACTCAACCTCCATATTACTTTTTAAAAAAAATGTTTATTTTAAATCTAGAAGTTTTATGTCATGCATATATACCCACAAGCTGTACAACTTTAATGCATTTATAAGTTGGTTTGATTTTCTTATACCAAACATTAATGCATTAAATCACTCTGCAAAATAGTAATTGACAAAATGTCAATTTGCAAGAATTATAATCACAAGAAATTTTGTGGGTTTTGCCCTTAATTCTAAATGAAACCTTCAAATGATTCTGTCAAATTTGAATGGTGTCTAGTACTTGTAAATTAGATTTTCAAACACCAGAGGGTACTGCTATCCACTTAACTGATTCTGTTAGTAAAGCAGAAGTACTAGCTATCCTATGCTTAACTTCAAAATTACATATGTTCTAATGATCAGCAAAGGATTCTCAGATAAAATGTCAACTTTTCTATGATTCCAAGTCAGCAAAATATTTAACTCTGGTCTTTTTATTGAAGACATCATTGGACTTATTAATTTAGGGCTCTGGTCTCATTGGATTAAATCAATTAATCTCTTGATTTAGCATCTGGCATTGGAAAACTCTGACCTATTCCCTTCATATAGATAAATAGATACATATATACATACACATACATATAGATAAGATATATAGATAGTGTGAAAATCATATAAATGTGTATGTATATGTGTATGTGTATATGTGTGTATACATATATATATATAAATAATTCTCCTCTAACTATATATATAAATACATACATATATATATATATATATATAAATAATTCTCCTCTAACTATATATATAAATACATACATATATATATATATATATATATAAATAATTCTCCTCTAACTACATATGTATATACATATATATATATATATATATATATATATATATAAATAATTCTCCTCTAATATATATTTTTAATCTTAATCACATAACCATCATATAATGGAATCAGTCACATAAACACCATTTGGCTGGATACAACTTTTTACTGTTGACCAATCAAGAAAAACTAATAAACAAAAATATTAAAACAATTAGCACATGATTTATGTGCTTCTAAATACAAATGATTCCAACAAAGTCCATAGACACATCAGGAGAGTTTAGGAAACAGTTTTTACCCCCTTATTTTTTGAAACTTAAATTTCCAATAACTGTTTCCATATAATACTGGAGAGCATCATCCTAATGTGCTTTTCACTCATGACCTAAGCTTTCCTCATTTACTTTTCTATGTAACAGCTCCTGAAGAGTCTGGGAAATTTGGAAGATGGCAACAGCTAATGATTCTGCTCTTCTCCATGTTCTCTCATCAGCAGGACTCTTTGCTCTTGTTCTATAGCTGACACCTGGGGAGTTGTTTCTTTTATGAACTATGCAAAATGTCTTTTAATTCTCATTTCCTTTCTATCATCTGGTGGAAATGTGCACAGGGGTAAAAAAAAAATGTAATGGGAATCAAAGCTGCATAAAAGTGACTGTCTAGAAAAGAATTTGAAATCTCCTGCTTTCTGTGGAACTCTGATTTCTACTGTTATAACCATCTAAATTTTACTTACCCAGATTAATACACATGCCAAACATAATGGGACAATTTATTAAGTATGGCTCTTTTGATCAACTATGTCTATATCTGGGGCTCAACCTCCCCAGCTATATAAAATGGGAACATTGCACTAAACAGTCTCTGAACATTTACCAGTTCTTTCTCAATGTCCAAATGCTTCCACAATTGTGTGTCTGTTAATCTTTCCTGGTCTCGGATTTTTTAATTTGTAAAATGAGGATTAGATGACAATTAACTTTGTGTTCACTCTAAATATCCATGACGCCCATTCATATAAGACATTATTAGTGTAGACCTTTGAAAGAATTTTTTTTTTCTACCAGTGCTAAAGTAAAAGGATCCAGATGCTCTCTGTTGATGTTAGTACCTTGTTACTTTAATTCAATGCTGGAATGACATGCAATACTTCTATTTTTCTTTTTTTTATTATTATTTAATTTTTATTTTATTTTATAATTATAACTTTTTTTTTTGACAGTACATATGCATGGGTAATTTTTTACAACATTATCCCTTGCACTTACTTCTGTTCAGATTTTTTCCCTTCCTCCCCCAACCCCCTTCCCCAGATGGCAAGCAGTCTTATATATGTTAAATATATTACAATATATTCTAGATACAATATATGTGTGTAGAACCAAATTTCTTGTTGTACAAGAAGAATTGGATTCTGAAGGTAAAAATAACAGTTTACACTCATTTCCCAGTGTTCCTTTTCTGGATGTAGCTGATTCTGTCCATTATTGATCAATTGGAATTGGATTAGCTCTTCTCTATGTTGAAGATATCCACTTCCATCAGAATACATCCTTGTACAGTATCATTGTTGAATTGTATAATGATCTCCTAGTTCTGCTCGTTTCACTCAGCATCAGTTGATTAAGTCTCTCCAGGCCTCTCTGAATTCCTCCTGCTGGTCATTTCTTACAGAGCAGTAATATTCCATAACCTTTATATACCATAATTTACCCAACCATTCTCCAATTGATGGAGATCCATTCATCTTCCAGCTTCTAGCCACTATGAAAAGGGCTGCCACAAACATTTTGGCACATACAGGTCCCTTTCCCTTCTTTAGTAGTTCCTTGGGATATAAGCCCAGTAGTAGTATGGCTGGGTCAAAGGGTATGCACATTTTGATAACTTTTTGGGCATAATTCCAGATTGCTCTCCAGAATGGTTGGATTCTTTCACAACTCCACCAACAATGTATCAGTGTCCCAGTTTTCCCACAGCCCCTCCAACATTCATCATTATTTGTTCCTGTCATCTTAGCCAATCTGACAGGTGTGTAATGATATCTCAGAGTTGTCTTAATTTGCATTTCTCTGATCAATAGTGATTTGGAACACTCTTTCATATGAGTGGAAATAGTTTTAATTTCATCATCTGAAAATTGTCTGTTCATATCCTTTGACCATTTATCAATTGGAGAATGGCTTGATTTCTTATAAATTAAAGTCAATTCTCTGTATATTTTGGAGATGAGGCCTTTATCAGAACCTTTAACTGTAAAAATGTTTTCCCAATTTGTTACTTCCCTTCTAATCTTGTTTGCATTAGTTTTGTTTGTGCAGAAACTTTTTAATTTGGTGTAATCAAAATGTTCTATTTTGTGATCAATAATGGTCTCTAGTTCTCCCTTGGACACAAACTCCTTCCTCCTCCACAAGTCTGAGAGGTAAACCATCCCATGTTCCTCCAATTTATTTATGATTTCATTCTTTATGCCTAAATCTTGGACCCATTTTGATCTTATCTTAGTATGTGGTGTTAAATGTGGGTCCATGCCTAGTTTCTGCCATACTAATTTCCAGTTTTCCCAGCAGTTTTTGTCAAATAATGAATTTTTATCCCAAAATTTGGGATCTTTGGGTTTGTCAAACACTAGATTGCTATTTTTGTTCACTATCTTGCCCTGTGAACCTAACCTATGCCACTGATCAACTAGTCTATTTCTTAACCAATACCAAATGGTTTTGGTGACTGTTGCTTTACAATACAGTTCTAGATCAGGTACAGCTAGACCACTTTCACTTAATTTTTTTTTCATTACTTCCCTTGAAATTCTCGACTTTTTGTTGTTCCATATGAATTCTGTTGTTATTTTTTCTAGGTTATTAAAATAGTTTCTTGGAAGTCTGATTGGTATAGCACTAAATAAATAGATTAGTTTAGGGAGTATTGTCATCTTAATTATATTCTCTCGGCCTATCCAAGAGCACTGAATGTCTTTCCAATTATTTAAATCTGACTTTATTTTTGTGGCAAGTGTTTTGTAATTTTGCTCATATAATTCCTGACTCTCCTTTGGTAGATATATTCCCAAATATTTTATACAATCGACCGTTATTTTGAAGGGAATTTCTCTTTGTATCTCTTGCTGTTGGATTGTGTTGGTAATGTATAAAAATGCTGAGGATTTATGTGGATTTATTTTGTATCCTGCAACTTTGCTAAAATTCTGAATTATTTCTAATAGCTTTTTAGCAGAGTCTTTGCGGTTCTCTAAGTATACCATCATGTCATCGACATGCAATACTTATAAAACATTGAACAGTTAACAAAAGTTTGCTTAACCCCAACAAAGTAAAAGTATGCCTGAAGCATACCATAGCACCTAGCTTCTAGACAATCAGTCATCATAGTCATTTCCATTTATAGATGGGTCTGGTTATCAATATAGTGATAGGTATAATGTTCAGATAATCCACTAAGTAGTGGAAAACTCCTGACTTGACATTTGAAGGACTATTTTATCATCTCCATTAACCAGGATACTGTCATTACAGAAGGACTAATCTATTTCCAAAGATAAATTTATTTTGTTTTAGGAAAAAACCCAAAAAACTAATCTGGGTTAAGGGAAGAAGAGGGGTTAGGGGATGGGATTGAGGGTGAGGGTTCTGTAGATATTGGTTCTATCACACTATCATTAGGATGGGTCCTTCAAATGTGCCCCTGAAGTACCAACAAAGATGACCATACAAAAGGGATTTGAAAATCTGGAAAAGGCAGACCCAAAACATCCTCTCTTTTCTTCAATCACAAGTGATTTATTTTTGGATAGTAGTTTTTCCTCTTCACTTTACCTTTCCCATATCAAGCCAGATGAAGAATTCTGAGTGGTGACGCTAATGTCTCTATATTGATGTTATATAAATAGTAGGAGTAAGTTCAGTAATATAGGTAGCAATCTTCTATCTTGGGAATTTTCTGGATAAGCGTCTGCGGGTTCTTTCTTTGGAGTCATAGAGATGATTTTAAAATTTTATTTTTAATTTATTCTTCCTCACTTTCTTTTCCTTTCTGTTTCTGGTACCTAAATGTCTCCAACTCCTGCTTTTGTTTATCAGCAATTTTAATTTAATTTAATTTTGTTGTTGTTGTTGTTGTTGTTGCAGAGTATTAAAAAAAAAGTTGCATTTTCTAAAGTTGTGTGATGGACAACAAGCTTTCTTTCAAATAGTGGACTAAGGATTCTTGTTAGTAGGCCTGGTACTCATATCAACTCATCACCCATATCACAAATAGGCATTTCTTGCACATTCCTATACACTGGGAATACAAACCCCTGCCTTCAGAGATCTTGATGATAATAATAATAAAAACTAGCACTTATATAGTATAGCTTTTTTTTTTTATATATTAGACACACACACACAAACACACACACACCTATAGCATTTATATAATGTTTTAATGTTTATAGAGTGCTTTATATATGCTATCTCATTTAGGCCACATAATGATCCTCCATGGCAGGTATTATTTATCTCCATTTTATTGATGAGGAAACTGAGTTTGGGACAAATCATCTCTTTTTTGCTGGTGTCAGATTCATACTCAGTGACCATAACTCCATTCTTCTATCCATTAGGCCACCAAGTGCCTACCAACTTAATTGCAGCATTTGATAAATTATTGTTCTCTTCTTGACTGATAAAATAAAAGAATCCACAGTCCCAGAAGTGGATGAGGTAGAACTCAGTTGCTAAAGCAATCAAGAGGCAATTAGAAGGGAAGTTCTGAGTCAGCTGCCTATTTCAGGGAAGGGGCTGGATTTGGATTTTAAAAGATCTTGATTTGGAATTTGGGCATAATCATTTACTACTATCTGATCTAGGCTAAGTCTTTTCAACTCAGCTGTAAAAAAATGAGGGGTTGTAAATGAGAAGGGATGGTCTTCATAATCCCTTTAAATTGAAATCTATGAGCCTATGAATATAGGACCAAGCTTGGTTTCCTTTTACCTAGAATCAGCAACATATTAAGACATTAGAATCTAAAGCACAAAGTCTTTCCCCTATTTCCTAAATTATTTGTTGATTGCCTAAACAATTGATAGGATTAAGGGTCCTCTTAGAACAACAACAAATACCCAGAAAATCTCCTGGAAAGACCACAAAATTGGATAATCCCTATCTACTCTTCCTCACATTGTCTCCTAGTCTTAGATCCTGGAAGTGTTAGTAATCAGTATTTTCTCCAGTGATAGCTGGGGTTGAAGTGTGTGCTAGGATTGAAGAACATTGATTTTTTGAACTTCACCATCTTCCTTGAAAGTTTTTATACTACATAAAGAAGACTTTCAGCAAAGAAGAGATTTGGATTTCCATTGCTCTATCTTGCTTGCACATGGCCATTGGGAGTGACTTTTTTGGGGGGGATCCAACACAACTCAGGATGACCTCCATTAAGTGACCCATACTGATACTTGTGACAGTTACTTTGCTTTATTTCCCTCTTCATGGAGATGTAGTCATAGGTTCATTGATTTAGAGGTAAAAATAGCTTAGAGGTCATCAGGTCCAAAGTATATCCCCTAACTTTTTTTTTTTTTTTTTAGCAAGTGAGGAAACTGAGGAACAGAAAAACGATGTGACTTATCCAGGCTCACATAGCTACTAAGAGTCTGAGGTAGGATTTTAATTCAGTTCTTTATTCCAGGCCAATTCACCATGCTATTGTTCACAGATGCGTTTCTCCTTCTAAGTCTGCATGAGGTCAAATTAACCACTCATGTACTCTCCAAAAAATATTTGAAAGAAAAGATTAATTATGATTCTACTCTAAAAAAGACCTTCAGCTGGAGCATCACTTTATGGCACAGTTATAATTATTAGAAATGTAGTAATTTACAAAGTTCTCTACACATAAGAATATGCTGATGATGAAATAAATGCATTTAAAGTCTAACTACTCTGAGAAATAAAATGTTCATTTAAATAGATTCAGTAGAAATAAATTATGAATACCAGTTCAAATTCACAGTTTAGATTATCTATATACATGTAATAGATACACATCTATGTATATACATATGAATACATACATGGACTGTGTGTATCTATGTGATTTCATGTATATATATGTGCACACATACACATACTCTAGTATTAAAAAGCCTGAGGTTCAACATAATTTAATGGGAGGGCTCAAAAGTATGATTAAGGACATAACTATTACTATTCCAATAGCCAATCTTTTGGCTTACTCTGTGCCTAAGACCTCAAACAGTTTACAGCAAAACCCAATGTATAACATTTACGATATTTAGAATGGAAAGAAACCTTAAAGGTAATATATTACAATCTTAACATTTTTGAGAGGGCAAAAAAAATATCAATGAGCATTTCCCAAATCACACAAATAGTACCAAAGATTGGATTTGAATCCAGGCAGTGAGTAGCAAAATTGGAATTTGAATTCATTTCCTCTGACTTCAGATTTAGTTCCATTTCCACTGTAGCAACATAAACAAAGGTGCAATGTAACTCTTGCTTAGGTAACCAAGGCCTCAGATCAATACAGATCCTCATCAGTCTCTCTCCCTAATATTTTATTTCATCCCCAATTACATAGAAGAAAACATTTTAGCATTCATTTTTTACAATATTTTCAGTTCCAAATTTTTTTCCCACACCTTCCTCTCTCCCCTCTTCTGAAGATGGTAGGTATTTTGTTATAATTTATACATGTACTTTCATGTAAAACACATTTCCATAATATTCAGAGTTGTGAAAGAAGAAACAGATTAAAGGGAAGGAAAAAAAAAAAAAACATAGGATAGAATAATATTTTGCACTTAGAGTCCATCAATTCTTTATCTGATTATGGATAGCATTTTCCTTTTTGAATCCTTTGCACTTGTCTTGGATCATCGTGTGGCTGAGAAGAGCTGATTTACTCATAGTTGATCATCAAACATCAAAGTTGATCATAGTTGCTGGTACTATATACAATATTTTCATGGTTCTGTTCATTTCACTTAGTGTAAGGTGGTATCCCAGAGATGTTTTAATTTGTGTTCAAAAGTGATTTAGAGCACTTCTTCATATGCCCATGGATAGGTTTGATTTCTTCCAATCCCTTAATGTTGAAGCTGACAAATCCTATGTAATCCTGTTTGTGATTTTATATTTGAATTGTTTCTTTCTGCCCACTTGTAATGTTTTTCCTATGACGTGATAGTTCTGAAATTTGGCTATAACATTCCTTGACATTTTATTTTGGGATCTCTTTGCTGCAGTAATTGGTGGATTTTTTCAATGATTTTGACCTGTGATTCTAGGACATCAGGAGAGTTTTCTTTGTTAATTTCTTTAAAAAAAAAGATGCTGTCCAGATAATTCTTTTTTTAGTATGACTTTCAAATAGTCCAATGACTCTGATTTTGTTTCTCTTGAATCTATTTTCCAGGTCAGTTGTTTTTTCCATGAAGTATTTGCTTTTTCCCATTTTTCTTCATTTCTTTTAATTTGTTTGATTCTTGATGAATCATAGAGTTATTAGATTTCACTCGCCAATTTGTAAGTTGTTGTTTTCCTCAGTTTTTGTATTTCCTTTTGCATTTGGACAGTTGAACTTATTAAGGAATTGTTTATTTCAGTGGATTTATGTATCTACTTTTCCATTTGGCCAATTTTACTTTTTAGACAGTTTTCCAAGCTGTTGCCTCTTTTTTCTTTTTTCTTTTTTTTCTGGATATTTATTGACTTTTAAAATTTTAGTTTTTTTTTTTTAATTTTCAAAATATATGCAAAGATAGCTTTCAATATTCACCCTTACAAAATCTTGTGTTCCAAATTTTTCTCCTTCCCTCCTCCCTCCCTTAGACAGCAAGTAACCCAAAATATGTTGAACATGTGCAATTTTTCTATGCTTATTTCCACATTTATCATACTACACAAGAAATTCAGATCAAAAAGGAAAAAAAAAATAAGAAAACAAAAAATAAGCAAACAACAAGAAGAAAGGTGAAAATGGTATGTTGTGATTCACATTCAGTTCCCACAATCCTCTCTTTGGGTCCAGATGGTTCTCTCCATCACAAGACCATTAAAACTGGCTCAAATCACCTTAATGTCAAAAAAAAAAAAAAAAAGAGCCATGTTCATCAGAACTGATCATCACATAATCTTGTTGTTACTTGTAATCAATGTCCTTTCTTAACTTAGCATCAGTTCATATGAGTCTCTACAGGCCTTTCTAAAGCCATCCTGCTGATCATTTCTTAAGAAACAATAATATTCCATGACATTCATATACCATAACTTAATCAGCCATTCTCCAACTGGTGGCCATCAACTCAGTTTCCAGTTCCTTACTCCTACAAAAAGGGCTGCTATAAACATTTTTTCACATGTGGGTCCTTTTTCCTTTTTTAACTAATTTATTTGGAATAGAGGCCCAGTAGAGACACTGCTGGATCAAAGGGTATGGACAATTTGCTAGCTCTTTGGGCATGGTTCCAAATTTCTCTCCAGAATGATTGAATCAGTTTACAATTCCAACAACAATATATTAGTGGGTTGACTTTTTTTTCCTCCCCATAATTTTCTTTCATCACTCTCATTTCTTTTCCTGATTTTTTCCTATGTCTCTTATTTAATTTTAAGCTCTTTTTTGAGCTCTTCCATGAGTTCTTTCTGAACTCAAGACCATTTCCCCTTTTTCTTTGGGTTTTGACCACAGGTGCTGTGGATAACAATCACATTGTTGTCTTCTTCTGAGTTTGTCTCTTAGTTTTCCCTGTCACTATAATAAGTTTATTTGATCAGATTCTTTATTTGTTACTTTTTCTTCATTTTTTAATTGTTGTTTTTTCCCCCATTTGAGTTTTGCTTCCAGAATAGGAGGAGTACTATTTCAGGTTTCTTGTCACAGTGACTGAAGACCTTGGCACATATCTTGTGCTGTACTAATAGTGCCCTGAGGCATATAGGAGACTCTTAGAAGAGGTGTTGTACTAAAGGGATGGGGTAGGGGTGGCTGGTGCTTCTAGAGGCTGTAGTGGTTTGTCAGGGTATCAGGTGCTGAGATGAGTTCCTAATGGTGGTGATTAGTGTATGTTGAAGCCCCACCAAAGCATGTAGAAGTCTGGCCACTAACTGATGTGTTTGGAATCAGTATCTCCTCTCTTTTGCTAAATTAGGACTTGCTGTCATCTTGCTGGGAAGCTTCCTGTCCTGGACTGCACTGCAAATCCTCCTCCCATTATCTGGGTAAGAAATACCCCTTCTGCTTATCATCTAAGTTTCCTGGCCTAGCAGATTATTTCACTTGATATTCTTTCTGGTTCCACTCTTGGTAGTGAATATGGGAAAGTTACAGCAATTCATTGCTTACTATTCCATCTTGTCTTCCAAAAGTCTCTTCTCATTTGATTCTCTTGTTCTCATTCCTCCAACTCACATAGTTTCATAAGATTAGAGAATCATGGAATCAAAGAGTTTGAACTAATAATTGTAATGTTATCATTAAGTGAAAAGATTCTTAAGTGTGGAATCATAATTAATCTTTCCTTTCAAATAATTTTTGGAATATGTATTAGTTTATTTTAGGATCTCAATGGCCAGCAAGGTCAAGTCTTTCCTTTGAGATATGGGGGGAAAGAGGAGCATGGGTATTAAGTGACTTCAGTGGTATAGATAGTAAGCAGCAGAGCCAAAAGTTCTTCAAATGCTGTTCTACATTATGACATCATGGAAATGGGACAGCCTATTCTCCAGTCCAGAGGGCTCAGCTCTTCCTGTTTGTCTTTGTCACATTTGGATAGAATGGGAGACAACTAATGCCCTCCTCAGAAATATAGCTAGCATCTGCTTCTTTCTTTGCTGAAGAGTTCAGATGGTTTCCCTCCCTCATTGAGGTAAATTTATTGCATATGGATGACTAGGGTAGACTAGAAAAGATGACAGTTATAGGTGAATATAGCTTAGAAATATGCAGAATAGGTTTTTGAGTATATACCATGTCATCAACCCTCATACTGAGTATGATAAAAAAGCTGATATTTATGCAGTACTTTAAATCTGTAAAATGTTTTGAATATAATATTGATCTTTACAACAACCTTGAGAGATAAGTGCTATTATTATCTTCATTTAGCAACTGGGGAAACTGAGACACAGAGAGGTAAAATGGCGTGCCCAGGAACCTTTAACTTAATAAGTGTCTAAATCAAGATTTGAATTTGTCTTCCTCATTCTCCTGAAGGCAGATTGCTTTGCCATTCTGGATGCTGTTTGGCATTTGTCAGACCAACTTAATTATTGAAATAAGTGGAGGGAAGATGACAAGAGGATAGGCCATCTTACAAGGTAATAGGTAATTGATTTAACCTTTTTTGTATGTCTTCAAAATTGTGGCATAAAATGAGTCAGAAGAAAATGTTAATAAGGTGATTAAAGATCTTAAGACTGAAGTCCTTGTTTAAATACCCAGAATTATTATATAAAAATGAAGTCTATATACAAAAGAGCTCTTCAACTAATAGGGCCCTTTATTCTGAATTCCCCAATGAGTATAATATTCAAATGAAGCTCACCTAACTCAAAATATTCCTAATAGTATTTATGCTATACTAGTATAATGTAGAAATGAAAAAATAGAAGCACTTTTGAAAAGGAAATAGAAACAAGAAGATGGGGAAAAGCAGGGTTTCCTTATCCGTGGAAGGTTTCAAGCATATTGTTTGCAAGTATCTCAGCCATTCTTGCTTTTTAGGTGTGCATATATTTTATTCATTTGATGTTTAGCTGAGAATGAAAGCACATTCTTTGTTCTGTGGCAACTCTGAAGAAACTGCTGATTGCATGAGTTAAACCCAAGGGAGGTCTGAAGCTCCCTAGCCACCAAATCCTCTGCCAGTTTAGTAAAGTCATTGTTCCTTGTCCCAACACTAACAGGTTCCCCAAGTACTTAGATCTTACTGATATAAGCATGAAAAACATATCCAGTATATTCAGTCGTGACTGGAGAATACATATAGTGTTAATAATGATTTTCTTTTTTAGATTTTGTTTACCTTCTTGCTTCCCACTAGTATATCTTGTTTTTACTTCCTCTTAATGATTAACTATTTTAGTTCAATCTTGATTTTGGTCTTACCCTATGACTTTGGTGAACCTATTTTTTGAATAAGAATTGAAAGAGAGCTGAAAGTGAGGTATAAGTAATATATCAGCAATAGTTAGGTAACAACAGTTCTCCTAATTACCTCCAATGTACCTCTAAAAGATCACATATTGAAGGATGCTGAATTGGTAAGCCTTGTGGTAAAGTGTGTGGTAGTTTGTTTGACATGGATCTCTTCATCAATATTCTTAGCTAGGAATCCACTTTTCTCTGTGAGCATCCAGACCATACTTAATGACCTGGCTGGCAAAGTTATTGTGAAATCTTTTGTTAAATGTCTTACAGAAATGCAGATACATTTCCTGCATCATTCATCTGACCTAATTTAAAAATCTACCAAAAAAAATATTACTTTGACAGATTGGTCCCTGTATTATTAATCACTGTTTCTCTTCACAATGCTTTCAAACTCTATTTAATAATCTCTTGTGAACTGATGGTGAACATCATGGTCTATAGCTTCTACCATTTGCTTTTATAAAAACTGAGGCAACATCTCAATTTGTATTTTTCTCTTCTCTATGATTTTTCAAAGGTAATTTTTAGTGGTGTCTGAGAGCTTAATAATTGAGGGGAAAAAGGTAGCAAGGAAAGCAGAGTGGTACCTATATAAAAAGATAATTATTTAAAGCCTTCTTGTGGGTGACAAGTTATCCATCAACAATGTTTTGTTCTCCCCCCCTCATATTCCTCTTATTAATTATGTTTTCTTGATTAATTTTCTTTGTCACTCAGGAATCAAGGTATTACCCACAGAAGTGGACTTGCAAAGGACTCCCTCAGGGAACATCTAGACTAATTCATAACCCTAAAACAGTTCTCATTGGGACATACCTAATAAATGGTCAAGCAACTTGTACCTGAAAATCACTCTATTCTAAGGTGGTCCAGTCTACTTTTAGATTGGGATCTCTAGTGGATAGAATGTTTTTCCTTATACCAAGCCTAAATTTTCTTCTTTGCAACTTGTACTCCCGATGGCCCTGCACTTGAAGACAACTTTCTGGTCTTTCCTTTTTTTTCTCTTATCCAAGAAAAAGGCCCCACTTTCTCCTACTGATTATCATTTGCCATTGACTCAAGCTGAGTTCATTCACCATTCTGATTGCCTTCTTAACATGTTTCATTTTATCAGTTGTGCAGCTAATAGTTCTAATTGAGTGACTTTATGCTTTAGTCAAGTCTGACTTAAGATTTAAAAGAAAATTCAAAAGGAGAATGGAGAGAGAAATGTACTCATATTTATAGAATAATAGGAATAATAAAGGATTAGATTATGGTTCACAAAGCAGTCTGGGTCTTATCTGTATCTACCTTATCTGTAGTCCACTTAATAGGTGGGTGAATAGAAGACCTATTTTCAGAACTTAACTGGAAGTTTTTCTGAAAAAAAAAAAAAAAAAAAGGGGTTAAGTTAAAAATCCCCAAACCTAGGGTATTTGTCTTCCTATAGAATTAATTATCCCTTCTCTATATGAAAGTAAAACATAATATCTTTTGTACCACATAGAGGATTAACCTATCTCAAAGATACTTTAAAGAGAGTAATGTTTTGTGATAATAAAATTTAAGTGCTTTTAAAATCCTATTGTAATACAGATAGTAGGTACGTTCCTAGAGTAAGGAAGAAGACCTGGGAGTCAGGAGCAGACATTAATACATATTGCCTGGGAGACTCTGAGTAAATTCAATAACTCTATTCCTAGGTTGCAGAGAAGGTGCTGGCTTATATTTATAAAAGATGTTTCCTCATGTCGAAGTTCAAGATATCAATAAAATAATGAGTCCGGCCTATTTCCCTATTATTAAATAACTGCTTTCAAGATCACATAGAAGTCACGTAACAAGGACTTTGATACTGATTAGTGCTCTGAGGTTCTATATTTGAATAACTACATGCCAAAGACAAGGATTTATTGTTATTGTTTTTGTTGCAATGTAGAATCATTATATAGAATGGAAGTCTTTAATTTCCACTTATTGATTTTAATTCTACTTCTTTGATTTTGAGCAAAATAGGTCCAATTCTTTTTTTACATGACAGAATATTACATATTATAAGATAGTAATCATGTTCCTAATGATTTTTTTTACTTCAGGCTATGCATGATGTTCCTTCACCAGATCTCAATATGACATGGTCTTCAATCCCATGACTATAATGGTTGCTTTCCTTTGGATACACTCTATTTTATCAGTATTCTTATATCATTGCAAGAACAACTAATCATAAAACTCTGAGTTTGTTCCGGTCAGAGCAGAACATGATGAGATTGTCACTTCCTTTAACTCTGGATACTATATCATTCTTAATATAGCTCTAATATCCAATAAACTTTTTATGACTCCACCCTCTCTCAGTTCTGACCTTCTTTTTTTTCACTTTCTCTATAGTACCATGCTACTAGGTTTGCATCTCCTTTCTGAACTGATAATTATATGTTTCTGTAGTTTTCTTTTTACATTGTAAATTCCATTAAAGCACAGAGTATTTTATCTAACCTTTGTTCCACATATCTACTATCATGTACTTCCTACGCAATGGACACTTATCTTGTCATAATCACACTTTCAAACACTGCAGTGTATTATGGGATGTATTATGGAACATAAAGAGGAGTACAAAGAGCAGTGTGAATTTCTAAGGAATTAAAGAGGATTTTTATTGATGGGAATCAGAGAAAGATTTATGGAAGAGTTGATATTTGCCCAGGAAATCAAAGAGCTTATATTTAACTAGTACTTTATTTAGTACTATTTCAATTTTACAATTTTATATAAAACAACTCTTTTTGGAAAAGATTAACCAAAAATATTTTTTTAAATAGTTGGCTAAGCTGCGGCATACTACTTCCTAAGAAGCGGCTACAAACCCTAAAGAATTTAAATTCTTTATATGTATATGTGTATGTATATATATATATATATATATACATTTATATATATATGTATATATGTATGTGTGTATATATATATATGTGTGTATATATATATATACACACATATATATATATACATATACATATACATATATATGTGTGTATATACATATATATATATAAAATGTGTGTATATATATATATAAAATGTGTGTATATATAATTTCCTCAGAGTCACACAGTTATTAAGTGTCTGAGGCCAGATTGGGACTTAGTTCTATTTTATTCATTTTGTCATCCAACTACCCAAAATTAAAGTATATCACTTGGACTGTTTTCTAGAATCACACAATACTTTATAGGTGTTATTTTATGTAATTCTTTATTTTATGTGATTCTTTCTCCTCTGAATTATCTGAGGAAACTGAGGCTCTGAAATGATCAGTGACTTGTCTACTATCACAGATGTGAAACTGTCCTCCCTAACTTTTCATCCAGTGTTCTTTTCACTAAATTATTTTTTGTTAGATTCTGACAATATGAGAAGGGGAAAGAATTTCACAAATAGAGTGTTGTCTTTAGGTGGTCCTTGAGAAAGAACCACATCATGGCTAAGGTTTTACATTTAGAAGTACATGGAGACTTTAGGTAATTATGTTAATATCTCAGGAACCGCACCCACCTTCAACAAAAATCCCTTTTCATTCAGATACTTGCTTGAATTATCTGGGTAATTGCCTTTGTGGATTAAATTTTATAAAAAGAGCAGACAGCTCTGTGCGTCCTTCCATATTATGAGGCTGCAAGTAGAGGTCAGTAAAATAATGGGTTTTGTTGGCAAAATAACCACATAAATTAAGTATGAGGATAGGTAAAGTCTATTATATCAATTATGAAAATTAATATCTATTGAAGTCCAAATAAAACAGATTAATCTTCCTGTCAACATAATGATAAATAAATGAGATGGTGAAATTTTTAGAAAACGAAAACATCTGTCATTGCAATTGGTCTGCATTAGCAAGGGACCTTCATTTAGATTTAAGTTTGTAAACAAATTGTTCAGAGTGTGATATTTTAAGCAAAAAAAAAATGTTCTTTTCATCCTACAAATGTAGATTTGTGTTCAATCAAGGGTATAGAGAGAATTTGTACTTTTCAAAAATAAGCATATAGGTGAAGAAAGTTAAAGAAGAAATGTCCTTCCTAAGGATGTAGACAATTGAATAAGTGCATTATTAGTCAAAATGACTAATCCTTTTTCTCAAAGCTTGTTTATTATTACATAGACACATGCAAATCTGTTTCACTGAGTTAAGGATTTAATGGATGACTTCCAAGAGGTGAATGTCAGCTTCTCTGATGATTGCCTTCTTCATGATTTAGGCTTTCTCTATAGGAGAACACAATTGAAGGAAAAGGGAAACAACTGTTATTGATCTAAAGAACTGGTATGATATCTACACAAAAGTGACTGAAATACTATATTAACTAGTTATTTTGATGACATCTAGACTTAGACCTGAATTAGGTAATTCCTATGCAAATGAGAATTTAACTAATTTATTATACCATATTTCCTCACTAAAATGACCTGTAGAAAAAACAAACTATATAGAATTAAACTCATCATAGCCTAATACTAATAATATTCTTCATATGCCGTTATGTGACTGGACATCATGAAACACCATGATTTAGAAGTAAGAAAATTGGAAGTGATACAAAGCACAATGAAAAATATATGATCGCTATATATGTTACCAAAATTAATTTGGATTCAGGAAGCAAAGTAAAAGGCATAAAAAAGAATGTGTACAAAACAAAAAATGGATTTGACTAGTCTTGAAGTAGGAATGATGTTTGATAGCTGGACAGCCTGAATACTTCATTGATATACATGAAAGATTATTGTTGTGTTGTTTGTTCTTCATTTTCAAAGAGGACTAATGACATCTTGGGGTGGTTTTTTGATTTGTGCGCATTTAAATGAGGCAAAAATTTCATCAAATTAAAAAAGAAAAGAAAAGAAAGAAAGAAAGGAGGAGGGAAAGAAGGAAAGTTAAAAAAAATAAAAAGGTTGGAAGGAAGGGAGGGAGAGAAGGACAAAGAAAAGAAAGAAAAACACAAATACACCTTTAGATCACTAGGCAGATAATTTATGGAAAATGTGAGATTGACACTGGCAAGAATTATATATGTGTGGTACGGAAATGGTGAAGGGTCACCATTTAATAAAAAAAGCTGGAGAGAGCTCTAGAGAAAAGCAAAGTTTATTGTACATTCTCGCGAGAAGGGCGTCCCACTCTTCGAGTAGACTATCGAAGAGAGGAAGCGCCTCCTGTGGGCAGGACAGCACCTTTAATCCCTAACGCAAAACGCCCCCTCCCACCACTGACCCTCATCCTCATTGGCTGAGAGTCTTACATTCTAAATGCGAGATCTACCCATGAAATTGAACTTGACCAATAAGTACATAGTTGCCCATATTTGGATGAAATAGGGAGATGTCATAGGAGGGGAAGGCAATGCCCTTCAGAGTCCTTCAGGCCTACTCGAACTCTGAAGTAGATGAAGCCTTACTCGATTTTCACAACTGTCTTGAAAGATCTCACCTCATCTCATTCAGTCCCTCCTCTTATTTTGTACACTGAGATCTCTTCAAATATTTTTGTAACATATTTTCACATTCCCTATTAATTCCTCACTTCCTTCTGATTCCTGTTGGCCTTGGGCCACCGGCTCCACCCTTACCCTTTTAACAGCATCTATTTAACAGACCCTTCAGCTTTCTCTTCCAACCTGATCATTCCAGATGATGAGTTTTGGACAATTCTGGTTATTAATCTGATCAAACATGGGATGTAGATAGGGAATAATATAACACCACTAAGGGCTATAAAGCCAAGCCAAAGGAGCTGCTTCCACCAGCTTCCCAAACCAGGACCATCAAGAAGTATTGAACAGTGAGGTCCAAGTTTATACAGGAACATGAGCAAGTTTCCTAATGTTCTTAGTGATTTCCTTCACTAGATTACCATTGTTATCAATCTTTATACAACATGTGGATAAATTTAGTTTAGCACAAACTCTCCCTTCCTCAGCCAACAAATAATCCAGCACAAGTCTATGTTGTAAAACAGCCTCTCTGGTTGAGTAGCTTCATCAGCCAAAAGATCTAGTGCCTCAGCTGTCTGATTGGTGATAATCTCTACAACTGCCTGAAGCCTAATTATCCTGTTCAATATGTATATTGGAGTTCTATATCCCCAATTTCCATCTTGAGCCCAGGTCACTGGCCCATACTCTTTGACTATTCTTTCTGGAGGCCAGGCCTCACCCCAACCATTTGCATCTCCAGTCCAAGTGATGGAGGTATCTAAACTCCGTTTCCCCCTTCCCAAATTATCATACTACTGAATCCCTAAATATTGGTTTGCCTGTTCGCAAAGAAAGAAAAATTTTGGCCTTATTAGTCCAATATAACAATTCCCTGTCCAATTGAGAGAGGCAGGTGATTATAGGCAGTTAAACCACAGATCCAATAATGACCCTTTAGAGCAGGTTGTTCCCTTTCCTATCTTCTGTCAATGACCACTGATGTTTCTCTTCTCAATTCCGGAAACCGGTCCCATTATGAGTTTGGGATCTGTTGCTAAGGATCCAGGCTGGGCTTAAGGGGACAGGTACCCATGGCCATTGGTTCAATTGTTGGGATCCACCACAGATCCAACAATTCGATAAGTTAAATGTGCTCCCTATATTCTGCATGAGCAGGAGAAATTGGTTCTCTAGAAGGTCATAAGGAAATAGATAAACCCAAAGCTTAGGGAGAGCCTCATAATGTTCAACTATTATAACACCGTGAAGTTAAGGTGAACTTCCCAAAGGAAAATATATCAAATCACAAACAGGCAAAGAGACCCAAAGTAAGAAAAGTCATACAGTTACAATTCCCATTCAGTGGAGGTCCCCTCCTCTTATGTAATTGGAGGTCTCCCCTGTCTTCAACTGTCTACTCTGATAAAGGTGGCGCCACAGGTCCTTTTGTCCTGGTGTGGTGTGTCCAGCCTCGTTCCTGGGTGCGAATCGCAGTATCTGAGGTCAGTATCACTTGGTAGGGTCCGTCCCAGCACGGAGTCAGCTTCTCGTCCTTTCAGGAACGGATCAGCACCCAATCACCAACCTGAATTCTATGAACAGGGAAACCTAGAAGTCTGAGCTATTAGCCCTTTTTGTTGAAGTCCTTGCAAATGTTCCAGCAATGATTTAACATATCTCTTAACAAACAAATCCTTAGTTTCTAAAATAGGGTCCCAGTTTCCTTTAGGATAAGCCTGGAAAGGATGACCATACAATAATTCATAAGGTGAAAGCCCAATATCTCTACGTGGCTTGGTCCTGATTCTAACCAGAGCGAGAGGAAGGCATTTCGTCCAAGGTAGTTGGGTCTCTAAAGATAACTTAGTCAGCTGCCGTTTTATTTCTTGGTTCATCCTTTCTACGTTCCCAGAAGAGGGAGGATGCCAAGGGGTATGGAGATCCCAAGTGATTTCTAAGGCCCTAATCAGATTCTGCAATACCTGGGCAGAAAAATGTGTTCCCTGATCCGAGTCTATCCTCTCCACCATTCCATATCTAGGAATAATTTGTTCTAATAAGACCTTACTTACTGTCGAGGCAGTTGCTCGGCCTGACGGGAATGCCTCCACCCATGAGGTCAGATGGTCCACTATGACCAGCAAGAACTCGACCCACTGGTGGCAGCTCAGTAAAGTCCACCTGGATGCTTTGGAATAGTCTGATTCCAGGAGGTCGTCCCCCTTTTGGAAGATGGCGTTGGGCAGCCCTGTTAGTCCTTCGACAAACAAGACAACCGTCCACCAGTTGTCGAGCCATAGTATATAGGCCGGGGGAAACATACCTTGTCAGTATAGCATCACACAGGTTTTGGACATCCCAATGGCTGCCCTGGTGCAGTTGCTGAAGGACTTGCCTCATACTTGCTTTGGTCAGTACCTCTCTGCCGTCAGGTAAGAGCCATCGTCCTTCCGAGTTCTCAACTGCTCCGAGAGTTGAGGCTTTCTCTTTTTCCTCCTGAGTAAAACTAGGAGAGGGTAGACTAGGGGGAAGTACAGGTATCAAAGCCATTATATGAGAGATTTCCTGATCTCCGGCTCCCTTGGCCTCCCGGTCTGCTAATCTATTTCCCCTTTCCTCAAAAGAATTTCCCATCTGATGTCCCTTTACATGTATTACTGCTATATTCCTAGGAGTCAGAATATTTTCTAGTATCTCTCTGACTAGTGTATGATGAACCAGTTCTTTACCTTTACTGTTTACATATCCTCTTTCCTCCCAAATCCTCCCAAATACATGCACCACACCCCAGGCATATTTAGAATCAGTATATATATTCCCATCTTGGTCACGCAATAATTTTAACACTTGATTTAAAGCATACAATTCACAACAATTCACAAGTTTGAGCCAACTAATGGGCAGGTAGACTGCCCTTGGTAACAGTGGAAGTTCTAACAAACCCATTTCTTTTCCCATTTACCATCCTAGAAGAACCATACATAAATTCTAAACAAATATTTATCATAACCTTGTGTTGATAACAATAAGGAATTTGTCCCAATGAGTTTATATCCAAGTAGATCTTTCATAAGTGAACATTATTCATACAAATCAGTTTGTTTTTAAAAACATCCAATGCAAATACAATCATATACAGAATGTCTAATGACACACAAGAGAATTCAAGAAGTTTTGATAAGAGATTCCCATTAACTTGTAATGGGAGAGACATTCTGCTATTCTGAAACATAAGGTCTTATCAAGTATTCTGATAAAGAGGCAGGGGGTTTTTTTTGCAGAACTAAGAGGCAAGGAAACTGAGGCAGGACTGAGTCAGGACAATAATTCAAAGTTAAAACATAAGCTAGCCAATCATAGTCTAGCAAATTTTCAGCTAGAGTCCCCTGTAAAGGCCTTTTGTCTCTGCAGCCTTCTCCAAACCCAGCATCTGCTAAAATCAGGTGTGTCTAGCTAGTGGACAGGTAAAGAGCTTTTTCAACTTTTTGCAGCCTCTCCCTTATCTGTAGAGACAAGAGAGCGAGACAAAAGGAGACCTTTTGTCAATCGCAGCAATTCTTAAAAGAATTAAAAGAGCATAGAGCTCTAACAACGATCCAGGCCAGAAGCAGCCTGGATGTCCGGTGCAAAAAAGAAAAAAAATCTTTTACCTTTTCCAGAGTTCCATTCAGTACCCAAATTATGTCTATTTTCGAGGTCCTTCATCAGGGAACCAAAATGATGAGGTAAGCAAAGAGTAAGTAGTTTCCAATTAGGCCTGAACTGAAATAAGACATCAGTTTTTCCCAATTTTCTGACCAGTTGAAATCTCAGTTTCCCTTCCCCCCTGTTTACAGAAATTATCATATTATACACAACAGACTAGTAAATTTCCCAAAATAGCAATAGTCATACAGTTTTATACAGCAATAGTTCTGTTCTCCAGGGGACAAAAAGGAAGCAGGATTAAAATTTTTGCAAATAACCCTATCAAATTACCAGATCAGATTAAAATAATCTTTAAACAAGGAGACTATCACGCATGTAAATAAATATTGAATAACTTGTTTTCAGAAAACTTCAGTTCCAACTCCTTAGAACAGTTATAGACTTGAAAAATAAAAATAAAACATTCAGTTATCAACACCATATAAATGTAGGCTTTTCCTTTAAACAGTAGAAATAATTAATATCTAAATCAGCAAGGAGGTGCAGTTATTAAAAACAAAAAAACCCCACTATACTTAATGGGAGGGACCTCTCCACGTGGTCACCCTTCCCCCACACCACCATGCTTCCCGACCCAATATATCATAGCTCCATTTAAACTATTAATTACTTTTACAAATCAATCTTTCCTGTCCCGCCTTTAAGTAAATATGTATGTATATATTTTTAAACTTTACACTTCAATGTTTGCACGTAACTGACCCAAATTTCATAAAACTTAATACATGCCCAACAGAGCTGACAAACACTTAAGGCATAACTCAGTTACAATTTACCCAATACCTCTAGCAAACATAGCATCTAAGTAGGGAGATACAACCACAACCTCCCCTAAGTAAGCTACCAGCATTGTTTTAAAAACCTATGTTTTAACTTAAAATCCCAAACACAGCTTTAAATTCCCAATAATATAAAACTACTTTGCTATCATATTTAAAACAATGAACTCCACTAAATAGCGGTTTCTTTCCCCCAGCCCCCGTGGCCCTGCTGCAGTCAGGACACGTGGGAGGAAGAGGAAGGAAGCCAACATCTTCACTGGCTCAATCCCACATACTTCCCCGTGTACAGGGTTTCTGATCCCAAATGGGATCTACTAACAGCTATTTCTGGTCAGCTGAACCGACCCCTGCTTCAAAAGACCTATTTCTCCTCCCGGCCCAAAGGCCCCTGGAAGGGCTAATGGAATTAAATCCTCTCAGGTCCTTCCCTTCAGGTACCATTTAATCCTTTTGGCACCACCAGTCTGCAACAAAACAACAATACCTTATCATCTTTTTCTTGCTTTTTATTTTTCCTCATATTTTGGCAGTTTGTTCCAATTACTTAATTTATCTCCCAAGGGACTATCTACCGGTATTTTCTGATATTTTTCTCATTTCTCTCCGCGAGGGCTGGCTGGGACTAGGCCACACCCATTGAATTTGGAAGGAGTTTAACAGACTCCTAAACGCCCAAACACGCTAACTGTCACCAGTTAACTCAGTCACCCAGGAAGGCCTAGCTCTCTTCCTGTCTACCGTCTACAGCCCCCTCCAGAACCTATAACTAGACTCAAGGGGCTTCACAGGATGCTTACCTCTGGGTTGCTGTGCAACAAATTACTTGACTGATCTGTCCTCCACCAACCGGTTGGGATTTTCACCGCGGAGTTTCCGTTGCTTTTCTCTGAGTTTCTCCACTTCGGGTCCACTCTACGTCAGGGAGCAAGGAGAAGCCCCTGGAAGCTGGCGGGCTGCCTAAATCAAGGCAGGGCGCCATCCCACTAGCACCCAGGAGTTCACTTACTCACCGAGTAAAGCATCCCGGACGAGCCCCCAAACTGTGTGGTACGGAAATGGTGAAGGGTCACCATTTAATAAAAAAAGCTGGAGAGAGCTCTAGAGAAAAGCAAAGTTTATTGTACATTCTCGCGAGAAGGGCGTCCCACTCTTCGAGTAGACTATCGAAGAGAGGAAGCGCCTCCTGTGGGCAGGACAGCACCTTTAATCCCTAACGCAAAACGCCCCCTCCCACCACTGACCCTCATCCTCATTGGCTGAGAGTCTTACATTCTAAATGCGAGATCTACCCATGAAATTGAACTTGACCAATAAGTACATAGTTGCCCATATTTGGATGAAATAGGGAGATGTCATAGGAGGGGAAGGCAATGCCCTTCAGAGTCCTTCAGGCCTACTCGAACTCTGAAGTAGATGAAGCCTTACTCGATTTTCACAACTGTCTTGAAAGATCTCACCTCATCTCATTCATATAGGATAAGAAGGCATCTAGATTGGAGATATTAAATTACCATCGATAAATCCAAAGCTATTTTTTTGATTGAAGTTAGTTATTTTTTTTAATCCACTGAATCTAAAATTTGTAAAATCAAAAGCCATAGTGATTTTTGGCTTCCTTCAATCTATGATATAACAATTTAACATTGTTTGTAGAGAAGCCATAAGGATATGAAGCCCTTACAATTTTAGTCAGAGTTTTTCATCCTTTTGTTACATGTACTCACAAGTTTTTGTGATATATTTGGTATTTTAAAATTAGTGCCTATATTTTCATATAAAAGCTCCTATATACACTGTGCTCCATGTGACATATACCCTCTCCCTCTCTCCCTCCAAAAAAACACCAGAAATAAGGACTTATTTTTTCATTATCTAAGAGACCACTAGAATCAATCCTGAACAATAATAATTTTAAAACATTGGAATTTCAACTTTGAATCTATTGTAAATAGAATGTAAAGCCAAGAACAATTTTCTTTTTTCTTTTAATCTCTATATCATGTACCACAGTGCTTTGGCCAAAGTAGGTACTTAATAAATGTTTTCTGAATTCGATTCAGCCCAAAGCTTTTAATATACACATATATTCACATATATGTATATATTAAATGATCACCCAGTTAGATATAGTCATTTTGTATAGAGTAGCTATGAACAAATCAGCCTGATTTGACACATTTCTTTATTTTTAGTTGGTAAATTTTGTTTTGACAAATCAACACCAATTTAATTTATACATAAATAAGAACAAACAGTTAAAGAAAACATTAAAAAGTGGTTGTTACTAATTAAACATTAGGCCTTTCAGTTTTATAGTATACTATTTCTTAAACAAACAACAAACAAAAACAAAAAAAAACAAAATAATGCATTTAATAATTAATATTATGAATAATTAATAAGTTTATTTATGCATTTAATAACAACATTATCCTGTGCTCTTTGATTTGAATTTTAATTCCATGGAACATTGTCTTCATTTACATATTTGTGATTATTATATTGATTGTTTTCTGTTTTTTTTCCTCACATGTGATTTTTGTATTCATTGTATCCTATTACCTATTTCTAATTACCTATTTCTAATAGATAGAAGTTCTTAATATCAGGAGTTTTTTTTTGCTTTTTTTTTGAATCCCTAGAACTTAACATATTCTAAACATTTAGTTAAGATTTGTTGATTGCTTTTGCTGCTTCATTCTTCATTCTATATCATCATTGTGTATATCTTAACCAAATCTCTTTGAACTCTGTATATTCCTTGTTTCTTTCAAGCCAATACTATTTCACAACAATTAAATATTGCAATGTTTTTACATTTTTTATTAATTTTATAATTATAACTTTTTTTGACAGTACATATATATGGGTAATTTTTTTTACAACATTATTCCTTGCACTCACATCTATTCTGAATTTTCCCTCCTTCCCTCCACCCCCTCCCCTAGATGGCAGGCAGTCCCATACATGTTAAATGTGTTATAGTATATCCTACATGCAATATATGTGTGCAGAACCAAATTTCTTGTTGCACAGGAAGGATTGGATTCAGAAGCTAAAAATAACCTAGGAAGAAAAACAAAAATGCAAACAGTTTACACTCATTTCCCAGTGTTTCTTCTCTAGGTGTAGCTGATTCTGTCCATCATTGATCAATTGGAACTGAATTAGATCTTCTCTATGTTGAAGATATCCACTTCCAACAGAATAAATCATCATACAGTATCGTTGTTGAAGTGTACAATGATTTCCTGGTTCTGCTCATTTCACTCAGCATCAGTTGATGTAAGTCTCTCCAAGCCTCTCTGTATTCCTCCTGCTGGTCATTTCTTACAGAACAATAATATTCCATAACATTCATATACCATAATTTACCCAACCATTCTCCAATTGATGACATCCATTCATTTTCCAGTTTCTAGCCACTACAAAAAGATCTGACACAAACATTTTGGCACATACAGGCCCCTTTCCCTTCTTTAGTATTTCTTTGGGATATAAGCCCATTAGTAATTATTGAATTTTTTTTAAAAACCATTTCTAAATTAAACAAATCACTTTTGCAACTTTATGTTATGGTTCATATAAATAAAAGATGAACAAATATAGAAAAAGATTGTTCCCAAGATACCAGAAGTAATTTTTTACTAGAATTATAAAGCTTATTGTTTTAGTAGGAGAGTCCAAAAGAGGTAGGCAAGAATTGATTGTGGCAGATTTATACAGCTTTAAGGATTCCAGCTCTTAGGGGGATATTCCCTATGTATCTGTGTTTGGATCATATGTGTCCTGGGAAAGGATTATTAGCTGGACTGACAAGAAGCCTGAAGTCTCAGGCCCAGAATATACCAAAGGATAAAAATGAAACTTCATGCTGGACTGTGAATGACAGCTATGTCCCTGATAATGCCTTCTAAATTTTCCCCTATTCTTCTAAGAATACCTGTATCAGAGGTGAAAGAACCTATACAGTCAATAATTAGTGAGCTTTGGTACAATGTATGTTTAATTCTAGGAAAATTAATTGAATATTCAGTGGGGAAATGCCTAAGTTCATATATTTCATCATGGTGAGAGTTGGGTAGCTAAAGGGAAAAGTGAGTTCATTTATCAGGTAGGTGAGATATTAAGGAGAAATAAGAATGGAGTGAATTGCCAAACAGCAGGCAAAATGGAATGGAAAAGGAAGATGAAGATGGAATGTAGATCAAGATTTTCCTTTCTTGTCATGAGAGAGTTTTTCATTTCTAAAGCTTTTGTTAAACAATTGATATATATGTACCTGTATCAGACCCTGGAGATAGGAATTTAAAAACAAAGCATCCCCTTTGTCTAAAGAATTTATTTTCTGCTAGACTGTTACATTTTCCCTTCTTTTTTGTCTTTTTTTTTTTTTTTTTTTGGTCAGGACAACAAAAGTTATTGCCCACCTACTGCTCATATGGCCTTACAATATAAGTGTCTATTTTGCTATGAAATATGAGACCCATTGCTCGCACTGATGCACACACACACACACACACACACACACACACACACACACACACACACACACAAAGGCAAAAGTCCTGCTTTTGCAAACCTTAGATACCACAAGCATATTTCTACCTTGTTGTACCATTAGACTTTCAATAAAATTTAGACCCTGAGGTAATGGTGGGAGATAGAAAAACACTCAGTCCTGAAAAAGAAAAGAATAACTCCATTTGGGCAACCAATGAAAATTAGAAAATGGTGGTACCAGGCTGAGGAATAAGCCTAAAGGTCATCAAAGGATTTTCAGGAATTCTGGGAGAGACCAAGTTACCTGGGATATGTAAAAAGTGTGTGAAATATGTGAGCAAGTAAAAAATAGAAAAAAAAAAATTTGGTCGGGAAGGGTGAATGTATGACAGGAAATGAAGATTAGAGTTCATAGGCAAAAGGGAGTAAAATAAAAAAAAAAGTAGATGATGAAGATAAATAGGAAGAGGAAAGTTAAAGGGGAAAATAAATGGTTAGGAGTAAAGAGCACAAGGGGAAATGATATGTATCTTTTTGTTTAATATATATTTTTCTGGGAAAATCTATTTGGGATTTCCTTCACTTCACATTTGTTTCAGAGACTGCATGTGAAGAACATTAGGTGTAATCATTGACAGAGTTGTTTAGGTGGGGCCAATATCCTCAACTAACCTTCTTATTCTCAATCAGATTCCTAAAAGAAGTTGGATTTCAGGATATTTTATGGCCCCAAGAGACTGTCATGAATGAAATTATGATCCTGTTTCTTAAAGGAAAGATTTGGAAATGGCAACATGGGCTCACTGGACCAATGTAAAAAGAGGAGGAAGATGCTAAAGATGGAAAGGTTTGGAACACAAAGGGAGGATGACTACTATAAAGAAGTCAGAGGCCTTCTAAAACTCATTGGACTATAATGTGAAAGTTCAGTGCAACAAGGAACAGGGAAATCTGCCAAGAAGTATCAATAAAAAGTGAGGAATTTATAACCAGAAGTAGATAAGCTTATATCCCAATATATTTATTCAATTGCAGAAAAATAGTACTTCTCCAATATTTGGAAGAATATTAATTATAAAAAAAAATTATTGAAGAATAATGACTTATTTCAAGACTGATTCTGTCAGAAGTCCATCAAAAATAAAAAAGAATGAGAACAGAATCAGAGCTCCCATTTACATGATGCTTTAAGGTTATAGTGCATTTTACCTTCAATGTGTCATTTGCTTCATGTAGTGATGAGGGTCTTAATTTTATTCCTATTTTTCTGATGAATGATCCATCAGGATCACATAGCTGGCAAGGGTCTTCAGCAACAATTAAATGCAGATTTTTCCCACTTCAAGTAAGCCAGGAGCTGAGTTTTGAAGGAAGCTCAATGAATATGAATAATTCTTTGTAGCAGGGAATAAATAAGAGTCTTTCATATCAAAGATCTTGATGTCTTGAAAAAGGATGCCACAAAAGTTCTGTTGACTTATTTGGCTTTTACTGATTTGCCACACAACAGGAATAGCTTTAGAATAGATGGAATTATTGAATGTTAAACTTGAGAAACACCTTAGAAGTCATACAGACTTGGCAATTTTCAAAATGTAATCCAAGGATCATTGGAGTGTCCTTGAGTATTAGATAATACTGAATATATAACATATGTATACATGTATACATATACATATATATGAATATATTATGTATTATTTATTTATTTATTATATATTATATGCATGTTTTAATTATATATAGTAATATTATATTTATATATAACAAATTTATGATTTATTACAAATCTTAATTTATAAGTTTACAAATACAGATATAATCATTATGAAACAAAAGCTCTTTGGGAATTTTTTGAAAATACAAATGGATCCTATGACCCAAAAAAAGAAAGAAAGAAAGAAAGAAAGAAAAGAACAAAGGAAGGAGGAAAGAAAGGAAGAAAGGAAGGAAGGAAGGAAAGAAAGAAGGAAAGAAGGAAAGGAAAGAAGGATAAAAAAGAGAAAAAGAAATAAGGAAAGACAAAAGAAAAAAAAAAGAGCCATTCATCAGCTTACCCTCTTCATTTTGTAGATGAAGAAAATGAGATCCAGAAAAATGATGTCATTTCCAATGTCACCTGCCTAGTTGGTGTCCAAGCCAAGATTACATGCTTCCCATTTCTGAAATCTGTTTGTTATAGGTATCAAGTGAGATAGCAAATGTTAAAGCACATTGTAAACTATACTGTTTAAATAAGTGTAAGTTATTATTATTGTAGGCAATTGAGATTGTTATAGTTTATTGGTATTAAAGTCTCACTGCTACCATGTGAAGAGCACATTGGCTCTTTCTTTTTGATTTGTGTTTATAACCTCATTCTAAATCTGGATTGGTTGAATTGGTAACATTTTATCAAATGATGATAAAAAATGTTTTGATAACTAAGATGCTATTTCATTTTATGGGCAACGGTTAATTGGTCCTTGAAGTTCAGGTTGGTTAAATTTTGCTTGTAAATGGCAGGCTTATTTTTAACCTGATATTTAAGTAGGCCATTTCTAAAAATTCATCAAGAACCAATATTGAGTTAGTTTTGAATGACTTTGGAGTTTGCTTAATTAAATTTCACTCAGGAATTAATTTAACTGTGCTATCCAAATATATCATTTTAGGCAAAGAAAGTGATTCTTTTCTGTCTTTTTCTTCCTCCTTTTCTTCCTCTTTTTTTTTTTTTTTCCCTTTCTCTCTCCCTCATTCTCTGACTATATAACAGTAGATTGAGAGCTGGGCCTGGTCTTAGGAGTTTAACCTCAGATTTGAACTAATTAAGGTTATTCTTATTAGCTATATAATCCTGGATAAATTAGTTTCCTTAGTTATAAAGTAGTGATAATAATAAACTCTACCTTTTACTGTGAAGAGCAAATGCAAGAATGTTTGGAAAATCTTAGCACAGTGCTTGACACTATAGGCCCCTTATTTCCTTCTCTCTGCCTCAATCTCTCTGTGTTTGTGTATGTCTCTTTCTATGGGAGTCTCCTCCCTCTGCCTCTCTCTTCACTCTCTCTGTGTCCTATTTCCTCTCTCTCTCTCTCTCTCTCTCTCTCTCTCTATCTCTGCTTCTCTGTCTCTGTCTCTCTCTTTTCCTCCCTCCATACCTCTCTGTATCTCTGTCTGTCTCTTTCTCTCTGCCTCTGTCTCTCTGTCCCTCTCTGTCTCTGTCTCTCTTCCCTCAGTCAAGGATATCTGGGTGCAAGTTTTATCTCTGTGTAAACCTGGTCAAGTCACTTAACTTCTTAGTATCTTATTCAATTCTACAGAAATTATAGAACAATTGAAAAACTTCATCCAGAGTATGTATTTCCTCTAGGAACTGCCTGTGATCAAATCACAGATTTTGTCAATATGATTTTCCAATATAGAGATCTATTGATGAGTAAGATCCTCAGCAAGCTTAAAAGAGTCCAAAGGAGGACAACTCAGAGCAAGAATGATACAGGCCTCAGTATCATGCTATATGAAGATTCATTAAAGGAAATGAGATTGTTTGGTTTAGAGGGAAGAAATCTTATGAGTGGGAGGAGAAACAGGACAGCTCTCTTTAGGTATATAATGAATTTCACATGGGTAACATAAGACATTTACTATTTGGCTCCAGAGAGAACTACAGGGGCTGTAGAGAAGCACCTCAAAGTTTGATGTATGAGAAGACAAAAGCAAAAACTGACACAAAAAAATTTTCCTAATTGCCCCAAAGTAAAATGAGGTCCCTTCAGACTTTGTGGGCTTTACCAAATGCTGGACTAACAAGTGCTCCAAGTACTACAAATATTGAAAAGGATTTCTGGTCAGGATTGTTGGTCTATACTAGAGGTATGAAGTCCCTTCCAGCCCCCATTTAGATTCTATAATTCTGAGAAGATGGTTGATCTTAGGTAGATCTAAATTTTCAGATGGTATATTAATAAGTTATAAATTATGTGTAATTATTTCTGCTTAAAATAAGCAAGGAACCTGTAGAAGTTGCTTCTCGATATTACTCTTTGGTTAAGGAGAGGGAATACATTGAGCTCTCAGGGGGAGAAAAGGTACGAGGAGTAGGGATTCAGCAAAGAAATAATTGATTGGATTTGTGGATAACTTCCAATAAATTCCCAGAAATAGAGCATATTCTGTTAATCATGAGAAATGATTTACAACTCATTAACACACAACAGGCATCTATCTCCATTTCTAGGTTCTTGAAAGGCCTGTTGTTCCTTTGTGATTGTGTTGGTGAAAGTTTTAATTCTAGGAAGAATAATGGGATTTCATCAGGATGGGATTTTAGAAGCTCAGTATATCTGGTGAAGCAATGTGTTGCAGCTTCATTAGAGAAAAACTCTGGATTGTTCTACAATCATGGCCCTAGCATCCTTAGACACAGGAGGCAGCTCTCAACAGCATCAATAAAAGCTAATCAGATGAATCTGCTGAGAACATGGAACCTTCAGATGAGACTGAGTCAGGGGCTGAAAGGAAGGAAAGTTACCTGTTTTGTAATGGATTCAAAAAACAAGATAATTCAGTATATTCATTTTGATATTAATTTATTTTTAAAATAGTATTGTATTTTCCCCCAGTCATGTGTCAAAATAAATTAGCATTCATTTTTAGAAGGTTTTTAGTTCCAAATTTTTCTCCCTCCCTCCTTTACCCTCTTTTGAAATTGATAGGCAGCTTGATATAGTTTATAAATATGCTATCATGTAAAACATATTTCCATATTAGTCATCACTGTAAAAGAAGAAATGTATCAAAAGAAAAAAAAAAAAAAAACATGAGTAAAAATAAAGTGGAAAAAATGCTTCAATCTGCATTCAGTATTTAGTTCTTTATCTGGATGTGGATCCACCAAAATTTGATTTCATATGTTATAGCAGTACTCTGAGTGCACGACAAAATAACTGCACTTATCATGCTGATATCAGTTGCTTTTCTAACCCTCCATCTGATGCATCAGTTGACCTGAAGAACACATAAACTGTTTTGTTTTTTTTTTAACTTAAAAATAAAACTGGGCAAAGATTGATTGCAAACACTTAACACTCATTTTTCTTCCTTTGTGAAACTAATATGTAAATTTTATTGATGCTCAATATGACCTTATATCGTGACTGAACTCAGATTTACATTTGGAACTCCTATCTAAGGACTGCTAAAGTCAAAGTCCTATCATGTGAAAAAGGCTTGATTTACAATTGTATATGATAATAAATCAGGCTTTATGACAGTTATTAAGCAAAAAAAAATCTCTTGAATGAAGATTGGTTTGAAATTATTAGCTTGTTTCTTCAGATATAACAATGTTATATGGTTGAATCTTTTTCCCATCATATTTTGAAATGTTTCACCTCTACATCTTCATACTGAATGGGTGCTCAGAAGTCTTTTATTCCAGCCCATAACTGACTATGAAATGTATCCATATCAAATGGCTGGAAGCTTTTTGAAGAATTTTCAGCATAAAAAGCCTTTATAACATTCATGGTAGTTTATAAGAAAATAAGTAGACTCGGAAAATAAGGAAGCCCTTCTCAAACTAGAAGAGCTTCTCTACTTCAAGGATCTCTGACTTGGTGGGTGATTATGTTTCTCATACCAATGCAACTTGAAACTCTTATTTGCTTTTATTTAAGTCTTTGGAAGTTCCTTGAGCCCAAGAATTCATTTCCCTTCAGCCAATTGGATGATGAGTTTCTTTGAACCCTTCTAAGCTAGTCTTCAGGTAATAGACACTAAAAGGGAAGAAAGAGAACAAGAATTCATTGTCTACCATGTTCCAAATATTATGTTAATCACTTTATAAATATTATCTCATTTGATCCTTATAACAACCCTGTAAGGTAGATTCTATCTCATTGACAGTTGAGGAAACTGAGGTAAAATAATTTGCCCAGGATCCCACAGCTAGTAAGTAAATAAGGCTGGATTTGAATTTAGGCTTTTTTTAGTCTAGGTACATTGCTCTATTATATCACCTAAATTTCCCTCCAAAGCTTTGGGACCTTAGGGCAATTAGGTGGGGAAGTGGATAGAGCACTAGTCCTAAAGTCAGGAGAACCTGAGTTCAAATCTGATTTCAGACACTTAACACTTCCTACCTGTGTGACCCTAGACTAGTTATTTAACCCCAATTACCTCAGGGGAAAAAAATCGTTGGGATCTAAAAATAAAGTGATGACAATGTTGATCAGTGAAGAACTGAGGAAAGGAGGTAAAGCTGGACTAGAGATCAGAGAGAGAAAGAAAAAGTCAGCAACTGGAAGGGGAGAGAAAAAAGGAGGAAAAGGAACAATTATAAAGAAAACTGACATTTTGAATGTTAATGAAGCATAATATTATAGGGCAAGTTGCACAAACATTAAAGACCTCCCCAGGATCTGTTATATATCCCTAAAAGCCCCTAACCCCTGCTTCTGACTGCTTGGGCAAAACCTTCAGAGGTCCAAGAGGAACACAAATCTTTGTGAGGAAAATAAATATTGAGGTAAATTGAAGATAAAAGAAAAGCTAAGCATAAGTCCATGCTGAACAGGTAATTTGAAAGAAACTTTTAGAGGTAGTGAGTGAGTTTGAAGCAGCTGTAGAAAAGATTCCCTACAGCTCAAGTCCTCCCAAAGTATGTGTTTGAAGCAATTCACCTGGTTTGAATCAAAGACTTTGGTCAGATTTTGGAAAAAAAGTGTTTTTCTTCCTTTTGATAGAAGAGAGAAAAACAAATTATTTTCAGGTAATTACCTGAACACCTGTTGTTCTAGTCTGGCCTCAGAAAACACAAAGAGACACAGGGAAGCTCCTTCAGATTTAATAATCACCACCTCAGCATCACAACAACCAGAAAAGTGGAAGACAGGAGACTTATGTTCCCCTTGCTTCCTGTAATGCCATCTGATTGGCCACCATCTCTCTCTCTTTTAGTACTTTTGGAGGGCCAAGTTATTTTTCTATCCCAAACTTTTCAAATTTTATTAGTCATTATCCCTTTGTGAAATTTCACTAATCATAGATGTTTTTAGCTCATGAGGCACAGAAAGTATTATAAGTAAGAAGTGAAATTGTGGATTTGCTTGACAAGACCTGACTCTCTTTCCTGAGACTAATATTCTTAATGGCCATGTTCTTGAGTCTTGCTATGCTTTTAGCACTTTTAAAGCTTCAGTATTTTATGATATTAGCTAGCCTGCTGTATATGATTGCCCAGTGAATTCCACATGTTTTCAAGGGTTAGTTTTTCTAGAATCCAAGACAATTGATTAAGAAGACAATATTGGGATGGAACTAGTCTTCATTTTGAGAAACTCTGAGCTTGAAAAGTTACTAAATCAAATACAAACCACTAAGCCTGTTCATCAATCACTAGTGTTAACAATTTTTTTAAGTGTTTACTATGTGCTAGACACTGTATTAATATTAGAAATATAAAGTGCATAATCTGTAGTTTTAGGAAGTTGTGGGGCTGTGAAAGATTAATAGTTCATATGAATAGAACTGGACCTTGGACCTTGAATATAGGTATTCCTCACTCTAACATTTAACCCTTTTTGAGTGATGTGATCACTCATTATCATCTCAAAAATTTAGATTGACCTCAAATTCCCTATTAATTTGTTCCATTTTATATTCTAGTAAAAGAGATCAATAGTTTCTACTTTTACTGAATTCCTCCTCTTCCTTCCTTCATTCATTATTGGGACAACAATAAGTTTTCAGGGATTGTTGCTTTGTGCAAGCATATTCTCTTTATCTGTGTTCCCACGGTTCTTTTAGGAACCAAATACAACCAACTACAATTCTCCAATTCACTCAATGATCATTGGAACAGCTCTCATTGATACCTGAAGGATACTCTCGTAAACTTGAGATGACATGATTAGAGTCTTCATGGGATTACTGGATTAGAAATTGACAGGTATCATCTGTTCCAAACTCTAATCTTTCAGATGAGAAAAGTGATTTAGGAATGACTTCAAAACTTTGCTCCTCAGCTATAAAATTGAATCATATCCATAAGGAATAAGCATGGTGCACAAGTGGCATGGATCCCTGTGACTATACAGGTTTGTCCATAAAAATGTTGAAAATTAATAAATAAAAAAGAAAATTTCCATATTTTTGTTTCTACAAAAGGAGATACTACAGTTTTGTATGTCGGAACAAAAAGTTTTTTTTTTTCTTCCCTATATTCATAACCCTATCAAAAAGTCTGAGCAATTATTTCCCTTTTAATAACATTTTAAGGGTTTTACCTAATGCCTTCTTAGCAAATCTTTGTGCTGAAATTATTTCCATTTTACACCCAAGGAAACTGGAGTCAGGAAGACCTGAGCTAAAATATTCCCTCTGATATCTTCTAGCTCTATGACCTGATATGTTCTAGCTGGGTGATTTGATATTATCCTTCTGATATTTTCTAGCCGTGTGTTCTTGTGCAAGTCAATTTACCTTCAGTTATAGAATGGAGATAATAATAACACTCTCTGCAGGATTGTTGTCAAGAGGATCAAATGAGATAAAAATTGCAGGATGCTTAGCACAGAGACTGGCTCATCATAGACACTAATAAATATTATATATTATTATTACTTTCTTTCTTTAGAAAATCTTCATAAAATTCCTTATTAATAAATTTGCTATTCAATTACGATGGTTCTTTAAAGGACATTTTGTCTCCACCAGATTTGGCAGATTGGATGGGTTTTGTCCTCCATGGTTTTTTGTTTGTTTATTTTTTGTTTTGTTTTATTTTGCTTGCTTTTGTTTCAATGGGCCAATCTGATTCAGAAACCAGGATCCAGATTACAGAAGTTGTGATGCGTCTCCCCCAAGCTTTTTGCCATTGGGTAGATTTGTCAATAGCAATGGTGCTTGATAGGTGAAGTGGTCCTAGAATCTCATTTGGTCAGAATTTTGGGAAGATTTTGTCTTTTTGTGTATATTTACCAAGATGGTCATCCAAAATAGTCTTCCCCTTTCCAAACCATCTTGTTCCAGGATTAAATACCTGTCTCTTAGAAATACTATCTATCAGGTACTTTGTCACTGGGGACATGAAGATTTAAATGGAATATTTCCTGCCATATTTGGAGTTTATATTCCATTGAAAGAAAGAAAAAAAGAGAGAGAGAGAATGAGAGAGACAGATAGAGAGATAGATAATTGTCAGAGACAGAGAACAACAAAGAGAAGAAGACAGAGTTTACTTTCATTTTTTTTTTTTTCCCTCTGAGGCTGGGGTTAAGTGACTTGTCCAGGGTCAAACAGCTAGAAAGTGTTAAGTGTCTGAGACCAGATTTGAACTCGGGTCCTCCTTTATTCAAGGCTGGTGCTCTATCCACTGTGCCACCTAGCTGCCCCCTACTTTCATTTTTTCATTTGTTTTGTCGTTTTCATTGTGCATATAGGTTTGTGGGTTCTACTTATCCCCCTCTACCACCATTCCACATGAATTTTCCTCATTTCTCAAAATCCTCATATTTTTCAATTTCCTACTGCATGGTAATATTCTATTCTATTCTATTATACACTGAGGTTTATTCAACTGTGGTATAGGAGCAATCAATAGTCCCTCACTTTATTTCTAGTCCGGTGCTACCACAGAAAGTGCAACTATGAATATTTTGGTGCGTATTTGACCTTTCTGTCCTTTAAAATATAATTATCATTATAATTATATTTGAGAACCTGTTTTTTGTAAAAAATACTTTAAGATGTCAAAGCTTGTTGGTATTTTTTCACTTGTCAATCACAATAGTCATGTGCCTTCATTATCACTGCTCTTTTTTAGATGAAGAATCCAAAGCTGAAAAAAGTTAATTGGCTTCCTCACAGTTATATAGATAGTAAATTTCTAAGACAAGATTTGGAATCTGTATATGTCACTTCAAGATCCAGTCTACTCTATCATACTTCATCTCCTGTCTTTAAAAAACAGGAGATAGGGAAAGACAGAGAGATATAGAGACAGAGACACAGAGCCAGACAAAGACACAGGGACACATAGAGATAGAGAGAGGCAGAAATGAGATATTTGGATTCACAGATAACTGTGGTCAAGTCCTATCTTTAACTCATAATGGCTATGTCATTCCAGGCAAAGTCTCTTACCCTTTCATTGACCTAGGCACCCCTCATACTATCTGCAGAAAAAAAAAATGCCCTTTTTCATCGAAAAGAATGGGTTTCTTTTCCCTTTTTCATTGATAAAAATGGTTTTCTTTATTTCTGCTCTAACCCATGAAAATCCAGATCCAGTCCTTCTACAAGATAATTCTGAGGATTATATTTATGTAAAGTGTTCCACAAATTTTAAAGCCTCATTTAAATGTCAATAATTCTTATTCATAAAAGATAGTGGGTGATAGGTAAAGCCAAGATTTTCCTCTCACCAGTTATCGAGATGAAAAGGTGCTCATCCTCCATTTTGGAGTCAGTGAGTGACTCAGGAAAATTTTCTTGGAGCATGCTTGGAACTAATGTATATTCTATCAAGGCTTCATCATTTTCTTTCTTTCAATCAATGTTTTGCAATGGCAGATTTATTAGTGGAAAACTGATCTTACTATATCAGGTGCTGTCATGCAGATGGTTCTTCAATAATCTTTGATGGTACTAAATAAGTAGAAAATTTCCTTGTAATTATTTGGATTCTTTATACCATGGGAGTCCCAGACACTGAGTTTAAAAGATTTTAAACAGCATTTATATCATGATTTAGATTTGCAAACTGTTTTACATTGGTTTTCTCCTTTGGTCCTCACAATAATCTTGAAAGGTAAGTGCTATTATTATTATAATTTTACAGATAAGGAGACAGAAGCATATTATTACACTCTTTTTATGAATGACAACCTGAGACCCAGGTTACCTGATTTAACCAAGATTGCCCAAATGGTAGGCTTGCATAAGAACGGAAGTCTTCTGATTCTGGGTTAGTGATTTTTCACCAAATTGACACCCAAAGTCATACAACAACATTGACTGAGGCAGGATTTGACCTTGGATCCTCCTGTTTCTAATCCATCATCCACTAAAGCATTCTTTGTTTTAAATAGAAGATAGAGAATACATTGCAAAAATAAAAAAAAGATGAAATCAAGTTCTAAAAAGGTTGGAAATCACCACTGTAAGGTCATAAAAGTTAATGCAATAAAAATCACTTTGACATTTAAAGAGTATTTACTTATACTGGTTGTGTTGTAATCATATCTTTCAAATCTCACTTATTGCCTAATCATGCTCATCAGAATGTCCATCCCTTCTGTGGTACTTTCCATTTCCCTTGATGGGCTTAAGAACAAGTATTGCTTTCTGTTCCTCTCATTTCTTTTTCCTTTTAATCTTTTGATTCTTTTTTTCTTTTTAAGTTTTTTTCCTCTACCCCTTTTTTACCATGTTGCTAGGGAATTATCTTTTGGGAAGTACCTCTTGAACACACATGTAGCTCATGAAAAATGCTGATGCTTTTGGGTGACAATTTGTTGAAAAATCACTAACCAAGAATAAGAAGACTTTCATTCTAATACCCAGATTGCCACTTTACTCATTTAAAAAAAAAAAAGGATAATAATTATTATTTATGGTGAAGCAGCATATCATGGGAATGAAATACCATGATTACAGATTAGAAGGCCTAAATTCATTCAGATCCCATTCTGAAACTTACTAGCTTTATTAGCTAATTTTCCCAGTTTTGTGGGCAAGTCATTTGCCCTCCTGAGCATCTATTTCCTAGAATAAGATTATTATGCTGTTCTGTGCTCTGGGCAGACTACATTTAGAGTATTGTGTTCAGTTTTAGGTATCAAAGTTTAGGAAGAACAATAATAACATGGAACACACTTGAGTAAGGTGTAATGGATGATGAAAGACTCTTAGTCTATGTCACATGAGAGGCAGTTGAAGGAAGTCTACAAGCTTAGCCTGGAGAAGAGAAGAGCTGGGATGGGACTGAGTCTTCAATTATTTGGGAGGATATCACTTGGTAGACTTCTCTTTGACCCCAGTAGGAGCACTAGAAACAATATATGGAAGTTGGAAAGAGTCAAATTTAAATTTGATGTCAACAAAACCTTCCTAAAACTTAGAGTTGTATAGAATTTAAATGGAGTGATTTGGAAGATAAAAGATTCCTCAACATTGAGGTTTTCTTGCAGTGATTGATTGATCTATTTGTCCAGTTATGTGAGAAAGAAGGTAGTTTTTTGGGTATCATTTAAATTTGGCGACTACTCAGGTCCCTTTTAACTCTTAAAATCCTGTGACATTTTTGCAATACTATTGTTCTATAAGAAATGATGAGCAGGCATATTTCAGAAAATTTGGAAAGACATATAAATTGTTGCTGACTAAAGTGAGCAGAACCCTGAGAGTGATGAGGAGTAAACTGAGGGTCTAAACTGAGATGAGTCAGTTCCTTTCAAGATGTCTAATTATCTCTCTCCTTCCCAAAGTCCCAATGGGCAGGTCCTTTAGTGAAAAATTTCGCTACTCAAGGCTGTGCAGAAACAAAGTCTTTATTGATTAGAATGGGAACACCAGAGAGTTGGTGGGCAAAATGGCTGCATGGTACAAGGCCAATTTTGCAAAGAATAGATTTTTGAGGACTCTGTTTTATACAAGAGCACAATCATTCAGATGCAGTGATGTAAGGGGGTTCTGGAGAGTGATGTAAATAAGATAAGGATTCTCTTGTTATCTTTTGGGTAGAGACAGAAGTCTCTTCCCAAAAAGGTATTTCCTGCTGGCATTTGGTTTATCTGAGCAGATTAGAATGGGGGCTGTAAAACCCCAGCCAGCTCAGATAGCCCAAACTAGTTTGACCAGATCTTGTATCAAAGGTCCAAGTCCCAAAGGAAGCTGGAGATCAAACAAGGAATATCAAGGGGCTACCGCCCCCATCATGAGCACTATACATAATAATAGCAACATGGTTAAGTAATCACCTATGACAGATTTAGCTCTTGCCAATAATATAGCAATCCAAGATATTTCCAAAATACTTATAATGGAAAATGTTAACCACATCTAGAGAAAGAACTATGATGTCAGATTGAAGCATCTATCTTGCGTTTTTCTTTCTTTCTTGTGTTTTTCCCTTTTGTTCTGATTCTTCTACAACAGGACTAATATGGAAATATGTTTAATGTGATTGTACGTGGGGAACTCATATGGGATTTCTTGCTGTCTTGTGGAGGAGAGAGTAAAGGGAGGAAAGAAATTGGAACTCAAAATTTTGCAAAAATGAATATTGAAAACTATCTTTATATGTAAAAGGTACTATTAAGAGGATAGGAAAAAGAGCCAGAAACAGAGGAAAAAAGGATAATATAAAACAAAATTTCAAAAAATTCTGTAGCATTGATGTTCACGGACAATGATAGATATTTAGAGATGAGTAAGCAGATGACAATGGGGAACATGGATGTTATGGTTTCGTTTTCTATGCAGGTTAATTGTAAATTTTTATAAGACTAATGAAAAACTTCATTCCGCTTTGTTGTTGTTCTTCATCCTTTGGACTTAAAAGAGGACAATGGTATCATCATTTGGGGTCAAGGTACAATATAATTGTGGCTGATCAATTCGATGTAAGCTCTGAGGATTCTATCACAGATCAGGCACAACTAGATTTGTTTGACTTTCTGTTTTGCTCATAGAGATAATGCCTTCTTTGATGTGGAAACACCACACTGGCTAGTCCTGTGTTAGTAACTCCCATGTCTCCCAATTGATACTGCCAGACTAATCCAAGACTTCATTCCTCTAAAAGGACCTTTGTAGGAGCTACTGAGGGCATCTAGCTATCTCACCCCAGAATGCCTGAACAAGTTGTAGCATAAGATTTTGAGAAATTGTGAGTTCAATGATCTTAGAATGTTGTGCTACAGTTCCCTTTTATTGTCCTGACTCACTTTCCCTAATTGTCTTGACTTGGTTTCTAAAGTATCCTGCCTCAGTTTCCCTGAATTGTTCTGCCTCAGTTCATAATTGTTCTATTCAATCCTGCAATACCATCTGTCTTTACTAATCATGATGATCCAGATAAGGAGACATCTATCTATCTTAGACATCATCAGAATGTCTGGTGCCTTTCCCCATCCCGACTTAACAGAATGTCCAGTGCCTCCCCCAAACCTGTCAGAACCAGATTGATAGTTTGTTCCTGCTCTCAGTGCTCTGACTCCATCCCTGTCTCGGCCTATCCCTGTAGCTGAGCCAAGAGTATATATGCTTCATGGGAAGCACACATTAGTGGCTGGATGCTTTGGATATCAGCCCTGGGGATGGCATGCCCCCAGCACAATCTCCATTTCAAATAAAATATTAAAAACTCTCTAATCTCTATCTTGCCTCAGTTTCTCCAGCATTACAAGAAAAACATAAACTTGCATAGAATAATGAAGTGTGAAATGATCAGAACTAAGAAAATGCTGAATACAGTAACAAAACTGTTTTCAGAACAACTTTAAGTGAATATGTCATTTTAACTGTTATAAATTCCTAAATTAATGACAAAGGACATATGAAGGAAGTACTATCTTCATTTGAATAGAGTGCTTTTTCATATATACATACATTCATAATATGTATTTGTGCTTAATGGCATCCATTTCTAGGATGAGGAGGGGGAGTGGAAAGATAATAAAGAAGACAATTTAAAAAAAATATTTAAAAGGAATAGAAAGTTGTATACAATAGATTTGCAATTTCATGTACAATCATCTTTTTTCTATTGTGTTATTCAAGTTTTTAAAGTTGGAGTAAAACAAACAAAACTAAAAATTATATATATCTATACATATATATATACATATATATATCTATACATATATATATATATACATATATATATATATATATATATATATATATGTATGTATATATAATGGATTTTCTTATTGGAACTTATTGAAGGTATGGCTAGTAAGTTCATAGCCAAAGACTAAGTATAGGGAAAACTCCTAATTCTTGATTTTGAAAACTTTTGTATAATCATGCCTTCTCTACTTCCATTAAATATATATGTTATATAACATATATATTTAATGGAAGTAGAGAAGGCATGATTATACACATATATACACACACACACATACACACACCTCTGTGTGTGTGTGTGTGTGTGTGTATAAAATGTTTCCAATTTCTAGGAATAAGAGACTTTAGGAGTAAAACTATCTTAATCATGGGCTCTTTGATCACAGTTTTGTCTCTTAATTTTAAAGTCATCATGCTATTTGGGACTGGATTATTTGAGCCCCTATTTAATAAGTTGACTTTTTTCATCTACATCAGAAGTTTCTTTAAAATGTATGCAGATTATCCTCAGTTCTATTTATCCAGCACTAAACTTCCTCTTGATTTTCAGTGTCATCATCTCCAACTACCTGTTAACTATCATGAGCTAGAGGGCCTACAGATGTAATAAACTTAACATGTCCCAAATTAAACTTAGATTGTTTTCTTCAATTCTCTCCTCTTCTTAATATCTCTCTTACTTTTAGGGTGTTTCCACTGTTCTAGTCACCAAGGCTATGATCTTCACTCTCACCATTCCCATTTCCAATCTATTGCCAATTATGTTGATTCTCTTTACAACTTCTTATATCTGCTCCATCCTCTGTGCCACTGCCCTGGCACAAACCATTATCACCTCATACTTAGACTGGTTTTTTTGTTTGGATTCTCCTCCCTTTTCACCTCCCCTCCTCCAAACTCTAGTATTTCCTCATTTCCTCTTGGATAAAATATACTATCTTATGTATTTTAATGCCCTTCCAAACTTGGCTCTTTCCTTATTTTCCAATATATCTTTTTATACCTTCTTTTCTCTTTTCCCTCTTTCTCCTTTTTCCCATATTTTACATTCATCAATTTTGTCACTCTGGTCTTTTTGCTGCCCTTTTCACAATGCACTTCATTTTCCAATTCCATGCGTTCTTACTGGCTATCTCTCCAGTTATAGAATGTTCTTCCTTCTTATTTCTACCTCCTGGCTTTCCTAGATATCTTTAAATTTCACCTAAAATTTCACTTTCTACTACAAGTATTTCCTGTCCCAGTTACAGCTTGGATTTCCTTGGGAGATTACCTCAAATTTAGTCTCTAAGAGTCTACTTTGTGTATCTTTGCTTGCACATGATCTCCACCTACCCTTGGGAGGCAGGAAATACTTTGACCTCTCTTTGTATTTCCAATGTTTAGCATATTTTTTTTAATCTAATAAATACTTGGGTAAAGTTGGCTGACCTTTTGAATTGATTGGTAGACTCTGCAGTCCTTGTAATAGTATGGGGAGGTAGGGGAAGCATAACCTGGAGTTCTGGGGTGAGTCTAAAGACAAGAGGAGTTAACTCACTCCTCCAGGGTTTCTTTGCCTTTGGAAGTTTCAAGATTTGAGTGGATTAAGTTCTGGGTTGGAGGTACTATGTCTAAAGGCCTAGATTTAGAAGGATATGGGTGCTGATGGGAAGGTATCTAGCCCCAGAGAATCATAAGATACTTAAGTCCTGATGATATTAAGCTGTGAAGGTATTGAGAACAGATGGATCTGCGGGTAAGAGGGACTTTACAGGTCATCTAGGTCAATCCCCATCTGAGGTGGTTGTGTTTATTCACTTATGTTTGACTCTCCTTGACTAATTTTGGGTTTTTTGGAAGACACTAAAATGGTTTGCCATTTTTTTTTTCTCCAGCTCATTTTACAGATGAGGAGACTGAGGCAAACAGGGAGAAATGACATGACCAGACTAGTAAATATCTGAGTCTGAATTTGAATTCAGGTCTTCCTGATTCTTGGCACAGCACTCTATCCAATGTACCATCAAGTTGCTATACATTAACAAACCAAAGCCTCATATAAATTAAATGATAAAGCAAAGGTCATTCACCTGTAAATAACAACACCAGAATTTTAACTTGTGTTTTTTGATTCTAATACAAAAAGGTTTTTACTGTCTATTCCAGCTGTGTCTTGTAGAATGTAAGCTCATTGAGGACCAGAACTACATTTTTTTTTTCCTCATTCTGTATTTGTTTCCTTAGAATTTGGTATAGTGCCTAAGACATAATTGGAACTCAATACATTCTTCTCAATTGAACTAAATAAGAGTCCTGAAATAGCCTTCAAGAAGTAAGAGAAACTTTTATTTGGCCTTAGAAAACTTTTCTAGTGGTTCTGATATGATCTATGACGTGGGGTTTGTCACCAAATGATGGCAGTCACCAAATGTTGAGGTTCATTCATGTGAAGAATTCCCAATGACCATTCTCTTTGACAAAAGATAGATTATTTAAGGAATCATTTACAAACAAAATAAAGTGATACAGTAGGCACAAGGAATGGAAAATAAGAAATAGAATTGGCTTAACTTGAATTTCAGGTTGGACCACCTCCCTCAAAGTTGAAGGATCATGGAGTTAAACTGGAGTTCTATCAGAACTTTCTGTCTGCCTGCTGGCTCAGGGATTAGTATTCAGGGTCTCATCAGTTCTGATATCTTGTCACGTGGAAAATGTGTGCTTCCTTCATGGACTCTATATTAAATTAATGAGAGGAGATAACAATAGACAAACATTACCTGCTGAGCTCAGAGATGTTGATCAGTAATGCACAGAGCAGATTAAATGTTTTGCCACCTGTGTGACATTGGGCAAGTCACTTCACTTTTATGAAACTCAATTGTCTCATTTTTGCAAGAAGGAAGATAATCCCTAAATTCTCAAAAGGGCCTTTTATTTTGGAAACTGATTTAATCAACACTTCATTCTTAGAAACTCCGATTGGCCATAAAATACTAGTTTTCCCAATTAAAAAAATACCTTAACTGCTTTCCTTGTCAATAAATCAGGAACCATGCTGCCAATCAAGAGTTTCCTGATTTTCTTGACACAGTTCTTTTTCATTTTCTTGGAATTATACTTTTTCAGCTTTCAGAGTTTTGTCAGATTTGCTTTTAAAAGATGACTTCTTATAAAGCATGCCCAGAAGTACAGGATTTTTTAAGGGAGTTGATTTGTTAGTAGAAGAAATACTTGAGTTTTTACCATGGCAGAAAAATCATCACAAGATAAATTTATCTGCTTTGTAGTCTGGAAATATCGAGAAATGGCTTGCCGATCTTCCATGCATATGTCTTTCTTTCTGTTTCTTAACTTGACTATGAGCGCCTGTGTCCCCTGATTTTTAGCCTTTGCTTTCAAAATTTCTGTTTCTCTCATCCTATTTTTCTTTTAAATTACTATGTGATTAGTGGTCTTGGGAATGAAAATGTAGTCTTATATAATTTCAAAACCAGCTCACCTGGGTTTTTTAGGATTATAGTTTCGAGTGTCAAGGTAGAAATGAAAGTAAAAATCTGCTCCAAATAAACAAGGTATTCTCTCTCCTTTTCTTTCTTCTAAGTTCTTCAAGCACTCTTCAAGGCTTTCACATAAGCTACTTAGTACAGGTTGGGAAAATGTTTAAAAGGGAGTTTACATTGAGGTTTTAATTGCAAAATCCCTGGCACAGAAAATAATTTTAAGCAACTTTTAGACCATCTCCACTGAAAAGTATTTAAAATCCAGAATGCAGTTCAAGATAAGTGACTTCCATTCCTGAGCTTTTTTGTTCTATATATTTTTCCTTCCTGTACTTTTCTTAAATTTCCTAGGCTTCATCTATGTAATCTTTAGAGGTTTTAAATAAATGTACATTAAGAAAATGGATTCAAATAATATGTTGTATTATGAAGATCTTGGAAATCCCTAGTCTTGCTTTCTTGAATTATACTCTAGGGCAAAAGTTGTTAACCCATGGAAAGAGTTAAAGGAATCTGTAATTAAAAAAACAAAAACAAAAATAAAAAAAACATAATTAAATATAAATGGTTTCTTTGTAATCTTGTATTTCATTATAATTCATTCAAAAATATTATTCTGATATAGAATATATGGGATTCATCAGACTGCCACAGGTGTCCATGAAACAAACAAATGTTAAGAACCCCTACTCCAGCAGTGTAGGTTACAGTTCTGAGTGAATTAGGAATCTCTCTCTGGTTGGGGTCAGCTGATCAGCTTGGTTGAGCTCTCTTTAGTCATAATCTGCACATTTAATTCTCATTGCTATTAATATCATAAGTATATCTGACCCACATCTGTGAGCTTCCTAATCTATACCATGTTCAAAGAAGAATAATAAGATATTATTGGTATCACCCTGCCCATCCCCATTCATTTTTCTTGATATTTATGGTAATTTTCTTTGCTTCATTTGAGATTTTAGATAACTGGCATCTCTGTTGTGGATATTAGACAAGACTGAAAAGGAATGGTTAGTGAGAATCATGGGTAATACAGAGAGAAAGAATTTAAAAATGTGGATTTCTGGTTATTTAGGGACAAAAGGAGGGGCAGATAATAGCACTTCTCTGAAAGAAGGTATTTTATTTAAATAGGAGTGAGTTTATTTAAATAGGAATGATGGCCAACTCAAATTAATAATTTAACCAGATTGCCAAAACATGTTATTTATAGATTCTACTTAAAAAAGGAACACCAAACTTTCTAATTATCTAATAATACAAGTATGAAAATAGGCAAGTTACATGATCCCTGACATCTAGAGAAATAATGAAATTTTCATTTATGCAAAACATTGTTTGTATCTCATTTTTATTATGTGCATCTTCTTGCATCCTCTAATTCAAGGTTAACTAGATAGATAAAAGAAAGAAGGGGGAAGGAAGAGAGGAAAGAAGGGGGAGAGAGAGAGAGAGAGAGAGAGAGAGAGAGAGGACAGAAAGACAGAGAGAGAGAGAGAGAGAGAGAGAGAGAGAGAGAGAGAGAGAGAGAGAGAGAGAGAGAGAGAGAGAGAGAGAGAGAGAGAGAGAGAGGAAAAGAGAGAGAGAGAAAGAGAGAAAAGGAAAGGAAAGGAAAGGAAAGAAAGGAAAGGAAAGAAAGGAAAGGAAAGGAAAGGAAAGGAAAGGAAAGGAAAGGAAAGGAAAGGAAAGGAAAGGAAAGGAAAGGAAAGGAAAGGAAAGGAAAGAAAGGAAAGGAAAGGAAAGGAAAGGAAAGGAAAGGAAAGGAAAGGAAAGGAAAGGAAAGGAAAAGGAAAGGAAAGGAAAGAAGGAAAGGAAAGGAAAGGAAAAGGAAAGGAAAGGAAAAGGAAAGGAAAGGAAAGAAAGGAAAGGAAAGGAAAGGAAAGGGAAAGAAAAGGAAAGGAAAGGAAAAGGAAAAAGGAAAGGAAAGGAAAGGAAAGGAAAGGAAAAGGAAAAGGAAAGGAAAGGAAAGGAAAGGAAAGGAAAGGAAAGGAAAGGAAAGGAAAGGAAAGGAAAGAAAGGAAAGGAAAGGAAAGGAAAGGAAAGGAAAGGAAAGGAAAGGAAAGGAAAGGAAAGGAAAGGAAAGGAAAGGAAAGGAAAGGAAAGGAAAGGAAAGGAAAGGAAAGGAAAAGGAAAGGAAAGGAAAGGAAAGGAGGGGGGAGGGAGATAGAGATAAAGACAGAGAGACAGAGAGAGACAGAGACTCAGAGACACAGACAGACAGTAAAAGAGACATAGAGAAGAGAAGAAAATAATAGGAAGATCTGTGAGAATCACCATGATAAACTTCAGGGTTGCAAATAGAAGTAAAGTAAAACTGTCCCTTGTCCTTAAGAAATTTACAATCTAATAGGGAAAGAAAACACAAAAGAGAGGTTGGAAAGGGATAGGTTATGTACAACATGACATGGCATAGGCCATTTCCCAACATTTGGGAAATCCATTGGAAACTTGCAAGAGAGTGTGGTAAAGTCAAAGTTGATCTATCAAAGCCTAGTATAGCTGAAGATAGGAAAAGAAATTCTAGTATCTTTATTCTTCATTGAAAGGATTTTGAATTTATGGTCAAAAAAATTATCACTTGGTGGCCAGCCATCTGGTAAATATCTACTTAACTTGACTAATTTGGCCTTTAATTTATGAGAGGGCACTCCTATTTCTCTCAAAAGTGATGAACCTAACACTGAACCATGAGTTCTGAAAAACACTGCAGAACTGGAAAGAGACAGCATTTTTCAAGTGAATGAAACAACAAAAAACACAAAATAAAACATTTTCTCCCCCCTAAAGCTTTTTCATGAAAGTGTGTTGGATTCCTTTCTTTTCTTCTCCAGATATAATGAAGATATAATACAGCATGTAACTGCTTGGCCCATTACCTTTTTGCTTTTTCTATATGATCAGAAAAGCTTTCTTTTTGATCAAAGATTGATAATATTTTTCATTCTTCCTTCTCCTGTGTAGTTATTATCATTATCATTATTATTTTTTTGCCATATATTGCAGTCTTTTTGTTCTTATTATATAGCTTTTTTTTTTTTTTTTTTTTGGCCTCTTATATGATCCTCAATTTAAAATCTTTAAAGATGGTATCAAAGCAGCCTGGTGTAGTATATTGAGTGCCTGATTTGGAATCAGGAAAATGTGCGTTCAAACCATGCCTTGGACACTTACTAGCTGTGTGACACTGGTCACACCCTATACTTCAACCCTCTTCTGCCTCCCTACCCCCAATCCCTAGCTACTTTTGACCCAGATAAAAATATAAGTAAGAACTTCAGTGTAATATGCTGGGGATATGAAAACAAAAATTATCATCCCAGGCTTTTAAGAATTTCATGTCCTGCTGTTTTGTGTACAGGTAGGTCAATATAATACAGGCACAGATAAGAAAAATCTATGTAATTGAAGAAAGTTTGATTAATAGAGAGAATGTAAGAGAATATTTCCTAAAGAGCGTGAAATCTAAAGTAAACTTTGAAGAAAAAAAATATTTTAAGTCAAGGAACAGTTAGAAATGTAATTTTTTACAAATTCATCCTAATTCTGATCTCATAAAATTTAAATCAATTTCAATAAACTGGAAAATTTATTTCCAATAAATATTTGTCAACAATACAGGAATGGTCACTGTGTATACCTTAAAATTTGCTCTCTACTCTGCCTTGTTAGATTCCTTTCAAAGTTTAAAAAAAAATCCAATATGGAAATATATTTTCTATATCTTCACATGTATAAATGATATCATATTGCTTGCCTTCTCAGTTGGTTAGAGGAGGGGTGGAGGGAAGGAGATAATTGGGAATTGGAAAAAAGGGAATGTTAAAAATAAATAAAATAATACATTGGAAAGGTTAAAATATGGCTAGCATTTTGTTTCATAATTAATGTTCATATTGGTTTATTTTATGGCAAGGGCTTAGGCTGTGATCTCCTGTTACTCTCTTACTTTGAAAAAAAAAATAAAACAACCCTGTAATAAAATATATTTAATGGATAAGAGAACATTTAGTGTTGTACTCTGGACCTCTTATCAGTCTTTACTCTGGGCTATTAATGAATTTTTGTCCTATACTTTCCCCTTCCTTAGGTCTGTTTGAAAGAACTACTGTGGCATTAGCTGCCTTATTTGAAACTTCATTTTGAGGAAACATGAAGTTAAAATGTTTAATAATAATATTGTATATAAAATAATTGCCAAAAGAAATAGGCCTGAATAAAAGAGATAATTAGGAAAATTACACTTTGCTAAAAGATACCATAGACAAATAATATTTTAAAAATTACAGCCAATTTCTCTGATAAAGACCTTATTTTTTCAAATTTATATTAGGTATAAAACTTTGTGAAATGTATAAAAACAAGACCAATCAAATCACCAAAGAATACATAAACGGTTTCCAGAAGAACTCAAAGCTATCTCTGGTCACATATTTTTTTTTTAAATGTTCTAAATGACTATTGATTAGAGAAATGTAAGGAAAGTAGCTCTGAAATGCTACTTTATACCTTTCAGAAAAGACAAATGCTGGAGGAAATTAAATAAAAATAGATATACTAATATACTGCTACTGGAGTAGTGAACTGGCTACAATCTCTCTTTTCATACAGATTTTATATTCTTCCCTATTTGCAATTCTATACTCTAACTAAACTAGCCTACTTTATGTATCTCATAATCAGAATTATATTTCCTATCTTTGTATCTTGGCACATGCTGTCAACCTCATAAAAATGTGCAAATAAAATAAAAAGGAATACAGACAATATTCCACATAATGTAAAAAAAGAAAATAAATACCTTGATAATTGATTTAGGTGGGGGAATGGTGATACTTGAATTATTTATATTTTTATTCTTTCCTCTTATGTCAGCAGCATCTGACTATAGTCTCTTTATTGTTTGATTTCGAGATATAATTTGAAATTATGTACATTTGTAATGTTTATTAGAAATAGCCAGAAGTCAGATTTCTTGAAAATAACATTTCTACTAAAAAAAAAAAATAATAATAATGTGGAAGAAATTACTATGTTAGCAAATATGAGATTAATTATAAAAAATCATTAATGAGAAAAATGGTTGAAATTTAAGAGTCATGCTTCTAGAAATAGTTCTTTTTCCCCAGTAGTGAAGAGAGCATAGTTTTTTTGTTTGTTTGTTTGTTTGTTTTCCTGAGGCTGGAGTTAAGTGACTTGCCCAGGGTCACATAGCTAGGAAGTGTTAAGTGTCTGAGGTTAGATTTGAACTCCGGTCCTCCTGAATTCAAGGCTGGTGCTCTATCCACTGTGCCACCTAGCTGCCCCAGAGCATAGTTTTGTTTTTTTTTTTTGTTTTTAATTTTATAATTATAACATTTTTTTTTGACAGTACATATGCATAGGTATTTTTTTTTTTTTTTTTTTTACAACATTATCCCTTGTACTCCCTTCTGTTCTGAGTTTTTCCCCTCCTTCCCTCCATCCCCTCCCCTAGAGGGCAGGCATTCCCATAGGTATTAAATATCTTATAGTATATCCTAGCTACAATATATATATGTGCAGAACTGAATTTTGTTGTTGTTATTGTTGCAAAGGAAGAATTGTATTGGGAAGGTAAACATAATCTGGGAAGAAAAATGAAAAAAAAAAAGAGCATAGGTTTTTTAAGAAAAATATTGCCTAACTATTGCTCATAGATTATCCCATTAATTGGAAATTGATGATTGAACAATGTTCTTATATACTATTCATGAAATCCAAATTCTTAAGGTATATAAGCAAAAAAAAAAAGTTCATTTCTGAAGCTTAAATTTTCTTTGAAGATATTACAAATTCATACAAGCAATTCCTGATGTGAGAATATATTTACATTTTGTTGCCCATCAAAAGTGGAAGTTGTGCAAAAACCATGACTAATGTAGTCATTCTGGAGTGATTCCATGTTTTAACCTTGTTTGATTCTGGGGAGTCATCCTACATCACAGGAAAGAAAAAGGATCAAAGAATGGAAACTATTAGGCATGGGAAGACAACTTGTGCAAAACTTGTAAGGATGGATTTTTGTATGTAAGGAACAGTAATGAGGCTAGTTTGGCTATACTATTGAATGTGTGAAAGGGTCTAATTAATATATGCCAGAAACATAGTCTGGAACTAGCCAGTGAATGCCTTTTAATGGCATACAGTAGCAGGGAAGCATTGGGATTTCTTTAACCAGGAAATAATATGGTCAACTATTTTAAGGAGGGATTATTTCATTCTTTGACATACTATGCCTAGTGCCTCAAATAGTATCTCGGAAATAGTAAACACTAAATAAATCATTATTAATGGGGATTGAAAGGGAGGGGAGAGGCTTGACATCCAGAGACTTTTGGAAGACTTGCAACAATCCTGGATTGAAATAAGGTAGTAGTTTTGTGAATAGAAAGAGAGGCATATATACCAGTATCATGAATAAACCCTTAAGAGATAAATTGATTGCCAGTACTTTCTCTTAGTAACCAAAGACCTCAAGGGAGTCTCTAAAACACCTTAAATCAGAAATGGACCTACTCAAAGGGAACCCTGATAAGTGAAACTCCACACTGATTGGTGAACCTTTAATGAAGAGGTAGACTGAAAATCTGTACCTCTTCTGCTGAAAAAGTGTCTTGATTGTGAAGCTGCAGTTTCAAGGCATTGGACAAAGGAAATCACTTCCATAAGGACTTCTCTGGTTAGTTTTCTCCTAAAAGAGTGGAATTGTCCTAAATTCTTTTTTTAAGGTAGAATTTGCATTTGTTAATTCACTTTTAGGAAAAAAAATACTAAATTTAAATTCTTGGATTGATTATTTTTCAATGGTTTGGAATGCATTTTTTGTAAGTTTGTTAATTTGTAATACATATTGCTTTATGAATCATGTTGAGAGGGAAAAATCAGAGCAAAAGGAACAAATCATGGGAGAGATTAAAACACAGAAAAAAAGAAGTGAACATAGCTTTATGTTAACTCTCCTTAGTTCTTTTTTCTGGATGCAGATGGCATTTTCTGTCAAGTCTTTTGGGATTATTTTGAATCTCTGACCAGCTGAGAAGAACCAAGATTTTCATAGTTGATCATTTTATATTCTTGCTGTTATTATGTACAATATATTCTTGATTCTGCTTGTTTCACTCAGCATCAGTTCTTGTAAATCTTTCCAGGCTTTTTATAATCAGCTTGTTTGTTCATCATTTTCTATAGAACAATAATATTCCATTATCTTCATATACTTGTTTAGTCATTCCTTAATTGAGGGCATTCACTCCTTTTCCAATTCTTTGCTACCACAAAAAGAACAGCAACAAATATTTTTGTACAACCCTTTTCCCTTCATGATTTCTTTGGAATACAGACCCAATAATAACATTGCTGGGTCAAAGGGTATGCAGTTTTAAAGCCTTTTGGGCATAGTTCCAGATTACTTTCCATACCCTAAATTCTAAAAAAAGGGATCAAGGACTGGGATTTCCTCCCCCAGGAAAGGATTTGTCCAGATTGGATTTTGTTTATTCTCTAAACAGAAATAAGTTTTCCAAAGTGGTTGAGTTGCAGCTAGCCCAGTTAAGGAGCATATTACTTGGGGCTAGGAGTAATTTCATTATGCAGACATAGCCTTCAGAGACTGACCTTTTCAGGAATTGAGTCTTAACAGAAATAGAAAAGGAAAATGCTGCATCAGAAATTAATAATTAACTATTAATATAATAGTATATTATTACTTTTTCTCACCTGAGAGATCACAAAGATACAAAATTGGAAGAGTTGTTTGGGTGAGGTAGTTGTGTTAATATATGTAAAATACTGAATACCTATGACTATTAGATCTTCATTAATTATCATTAATATTGCAATGCAAAACATTTTCACAGATTTGGAGTGAGAAAGTAAGGAAAGAATATCAAATACAATGTTATCATTTTAGAAAAGAGAAATTTAGGCCTACAAATGGCCTGTAGTGGATCTTCAGGAATGGTGAGGGGAAAGTTGAGATATTTTCTAGTTGGCCAGAAACTAGAAGGCGAGAAAATTTTGTGCAGTGTAATTGTTATTATGAACATCTACAGATATATTACTACCATTGGAATAATAAATTTGATAAGATGATGAATGTCAAAAAAAAAAGGGGGGGGCAGCTAGCTGGTACAGTAGATAAAGCACTAGACCTGATGTCTGGAGGACCTGAGTTCAAATGTGACCTCATATACTTAACACAAGTGACTGATAAGAAGGGATAAAGTCCTTAATTAGGTGGAAGGGGAAGCTCACCTCCTTACTTTTAATCTTCACTTAGTCTATCCTTTCTGTTCATTCAATAGGGGAATTATTGTGTCATCCCCAGAACTCTCAGATCTTTCAGTGTTATGTCATACAAGTGTAGCTCAAAGAATTTGGCAACCTTGGACTTCTGTAGTGTACACGCTCTTTTATAAGTATTAGCTCCCTCTCAACTAAACATTTTGCTCCTCATTTCTGTTTGTCTGAGCAAGGTTGAAGATCAATATTTAGCAAGTACAAAGAACATTACGAAAAAATGTAAAGGAGAGGTAAGCAGAGGAAAAAAAAAACAAAAGAAAAGATTAAAAAATGGGCCTTCTACTGGTAGGAAATAAATAATAATAAAGAAGATTGACTTCATCCAGGATTCTGTTTTTTTTGTTTGTTTGTTTGTTTGTTTTTTGGGTTTTTTTCCTTGTTGTTTTTCAATTTCAAATAAATATATTTGCTTTGATTCTCATTTAAAAGGTGAAATGGGGGATGAAGTTGATGCATTTGGCAGTAATTCAAAAAATGACCAGAAACACACTCATGTGATAAATGTACTCTAAGTGGATCCATAATTCATCATTTTAAATGCCTTTACCATTTAAATATCCATCAACTACTCAAACATACTCATTAGTTCCAATAAACTCTTTTTCTGGTCGATTCTGAAGACATATATTTGATCAGTTATGTAATTAAGTTGATCCTTTCATGCCAGCTTTTGAGAGAGCTACATTTACATCCTTCCAAGTTCTTTGTAAAGGGAAAAACTGCATAGGGGGAGAAAAGTAAATTCTTTTGCTCCAAAAAGAAGACTTCTTTAATGACCATATATCATCTTTCCTCACAAAAGACATGAGCTAATAGATTACAGATAGCTCTAGACCCCTTGCAGCCTCCCTTCAGCATATGGTCATATCAAAGAAGAAAATTCAAATTTAGCATATTCCAATCAAGACATTGTATTTAAGACATGGAAGATCATAATGACAGGATCATATATGGAGTGATAGATGGGACCACAGAGGTCATCGAGTCAATATTCATCATTTTACCGTTATGAAACTGAGGATGAGAAAGAGTTATTGATTTGCTCAATGTCACATGAGAGTCAAGATTTGAATCCAGATCCTGCCAGAGTTATGATCAAATAGTATTTGGAATTTGGTGGTTGCTTCCAGGTTCTACAATTTAGGAATGACATCGACAAACCTGACTTCATTTGGAGAGCAGAAAGAACAATGGTGACAGAATTAGAGATTGGGCCATTTGAATGTCATCTGAAGGAATTGAAGATGTTTGGGTTTAAGAAGAGAAGACCAGGGAATGTATGACAAAAATCTCCAAATAATATAGAAGAGGGATTAGATTAATTCTATTTGGTTCCAAATATTAGAAATAGGAGACATGGATGGAAGTCTCATAGACATTTTTTAAAAAAAGCTAAAAAATAGCTAAATACCTAAAATAAAAATTCAGGATGCTCAAAATTCCCTGCTAAATAATGAATGGTTCTGAATTTAAAATTTTTGGAGTGGGCGCTATCAGTTTCTTCTGGAAGAAAGTGGAAAAAGAATGCTGCTTTCATCTGCTCACTGAGTTTCTATTATTTTTAATATACAGGATAATCTATTGCTGAAGCACTCATCGATTTTCATGGGTCATCTGCAATATGGTGGGTTATATGAATTGCTTAAAGGTACTGATCTTATTTACTAACTTTATTTTCTTTGCTAAGATATTGGCAGAGCATGAAGTGGAGAAAACAAGGAGTTTGCTTGAATGGAGCCCATGAATCTGAAAATGTTCAATGGCAAATATCAGTTTGCTAAGCACCCATTAAAATGCATCCAAAGATGTTTAATTTAAAATGTTAGTTTGCTGAGATTTTGTAAAAATGTGGGTCCTATAATATTTCAAGTGGGAATGGGTATTGACAGTGTACGTGATTAGGAGTTAAAATGGACTGAAGTCACATTTATATTTTAGGAGTCAATGTCAAAGATTTCAGGGGGGAAATGTTATCATTACTAAGACTTCAGTATTCCTAACAATGTATAACTTTTTAGAAACACTCATAAACAGATGAAGATACTGGGAGTTCAGAAATACGTTCAAAGACAAAAAAACAAAACCAAAACAAAACAAAACAAAACTAGTATGATTTTGCTTTATTGGACCACTTTGGAAATTTCTGGATTGAGTGATTTAACTAGGCCTTCAAGGATCTAATTAACTGGCTCTCACATGTAGCAATGTTCACTTTGGCTGATCCAAGCAACCCCTCTGTATAACACACAGATGCCATCCTGGATGGCCTGGGAACAGTTTTGAGTTAGGAAAGTGATGGCTGTCATAAATCCATTGCTTTTGCCAGCTGGGGATTCACTGTCAGTGAGAACTATAATCCTTTTACAACTTGAAGTTTGGCACCAGAAAAATGCTGTCACTGAAAAGTTCCAAGATAATGCTTATAGAACATAGTTTCAGATCAGTATAGACAACAACATTTCAACAAAATGTTAAGAAAGGCTAAATTGGATATTACCAATAAGAATAAAAGATAAGCTGATCCAATGATAATTTAATTTTTAGTATATAAACCAGAAAAAAAAGCAATATGGATACAAATGCCTTTGTTCCTTAAAACTCAGGTATCTGGGACCATAGTAATTCTTAATAGAAGAGTAAGATATCTACAAAGAAAAATGTAGTAAAAAGTAAGGGAGATAGTATGATTGATAAGAATATAAAAAAGAGTTGTCTGAATTCAAATACTATTTCTGAAACTACTTGGGGACCTTATAAGTCATTTAATCTCTCTGGGCCTCAGTTTTCTCATCTGTGAAATGAAAGACTTGAACTATATGGATTCTACAATCTATGTCAGTGCTATTATTATATGATGACATGGCAAATCTTTGATATGTCTAATAATAATAAGTGATATCATATTGCTGAGCTGATATTCTATTTAGATTGAATGGAGATGACTAGTAAAAGATTCTTTCCTAGTATGATGATCTAGGATTTTTACTGTCTATCAAATGGGGGAAAAAAGGGAAACAAACAATGTAACGAGCTGTCGTCTCTAGAAGCTGCCGGATCACTCTCTGGGAAGAGATCTGCTGTGTCTTCTACTCAAATCTCTCCGACAGATTCTTCTTCCTGTAACGAACCGTTGTCTCCAGGCAGTTGCTGTTAACTCTTGTCCAGAGAAGTGACTTCCCTTCCTGCAGGGAGCCCCGTCAAGCCTGATGCAATGCAGAGTCTTCTTCTTGAATCCTGGCTCTGAATCTCCTCCAGCTCTTATCCTTCTCCAGGCCGATCTGCTCTCTGGGCCCAATGCTGTCTCTTTTATCCTCCCAGAGAATGGGCATGGGATAATGCAAGGGCTTCTGGGAAGAACCACCCCAGCCAATGAGCTTGCCCCCTCTATCAAGTCAACCTGAGTTCTCACCTTGTAATTATCCAGACAACCTGAATTCTCACCTTGTCACTGTCCAGACAACCCGAGTTCTCACCTAGTAATCCTAACAAAACAAAAAATGAAACCAGCAGCTTGTCTAAAAAAGAAAATTGAAGATTTGAATAGATTGCAATTTCCATGTCAGGGAACTGTAAGAAATGGTAGCCAAAAGCAAATGCAATTTATTTTTACTATATTAATAAAATCTTTGTTTCCATTAATAAGGAAGTGATAGTTACACTGTATTCTGCTTTTGTTAGAGAATATCTGTAGTTTTATTTTTACCATCGATACTAGGGACATTGATTAAAGATTGACAAAAGAAGGCAATCAAAACAGTGAGGTCCTAATGTTCATAACTTATGAAAATTACTGAAAGAAACAAGTTCATTTTGTACAGGAAAAGAACAAACAACATAACCTCACAATTATTAAGATAGATACTTTCAAGTATTTGTAGGACTGTCATGTAGAAAAGAGATTTGACTTATTCTTTTAGACTTCGAAGATAGAACCAAGAGCATAGTCTTAAAGTTGTCATTCAAATAGAATCACAATGGAAACTAAAACCTTGTTAAATAATTAGACTAATCCAAAAGTAGAGGGAACTGCCTTGGGAGATAGTGGGTTCCTCTCACTAAAGGCTCCTAAGTCAATTTAGAATGACTGCTTATTAAGTGTTTAAAATTACAATGTTTGCAAAATGAGGCATTCTCTAATGCAAGGATCCAATATGGTTGCTCATAATGAATTTGAGCTTTATCTAAGTGATGCTGCTTCTTTTGATAGTTTTTGCTTTTGTCTAGTTTTCCATTGTAAAATTAAAGGAAATAGGATATAATTTTGTAATATAATTTTGAATTATTTTCCATAATCATACTATAGCAACCTCTGAATTGACCAAATGTACCAATTTCAACAATGTGTTCAAAGTTCATATTTAAAAAAAGGATATTGCTAAACAACTTAGTCAATTCCAGTAATGGTTTTTAATTAAAAAAAAAAAAAAAACTTGTAAAGCATATTCATATATATTTATGTATTACATATTTCTTCCATTTAATAAATTTTATTTATGTCTTTTTATATCAGAATAAGGGGTGGCTTGGTGGTGTCTTGTGTTGGTCTTGAAGTCAAGAAAACAATTTCCTGAATCAAATCTGGCTTTAGACATTTATCTAGCTCTATGATCCTGGCTGAGCAGTTACTTAACCCTGTTTGCCAGGGTTTCAGGTCTTTGGAAACAGGAGGAATTTATGACCAAACAGGAAATAGAGAAAATTATGAGATGTAGAATGGATAATTTTGATTGCCTTAAATTAAAAAAAAAATCAGAAATAAAACTAATACTGCCAAAATTACATGAGAAACACAAAGCTGGATTTTTTTTAACAGCCAAAGTTTTTCATAAAGGCTTCATTGATCAACTACATATAGAACTGAGTAAAATTTATAAGAATATGAGCCATTACCCAATTGATAAATGGTCAAAAATATGAACAATTTTCAGAAGAAGAAATCACAGCTGTCTCTAGTCTTATGAATAAAAATACTCTAGAGCTTGATTAGAGAAATGTAAATTAAAGAACTCTGAGATGCCCACTCATAACTATCAGTTTGTCTAAGATTATAAGAAAAAATAATGATACATATTGGAGGGAAGAACTGGGAATCTAATGTATTATTGGTGAATTTGTGAAATGATCTAACTATTCTGTAGAACAATTTGAAACTATGCAAAAAAGTTTGTGGTATCTGCTTCAAATGGAATACTATTGTTCTATAAGAAATGATGAGCAAAATGATTTCAGAAAAGCTTGGAAAGACTTTTATGAACTGATGCTGGGCGAAGTGAGTAGAACTGGAAGAACACTGTACACAATGATAACAAGATTGTATGATCAACTATGATAGACTTAGCTCTTCTCAGCAATACAGTAACCCAAGAAAATTCCAACAGACTTGGTTGGGAAGGAAAATGCCATCTTCATCCAGAGAGAGAGAACTATGAAGACTGAATGTGGATTAAAAAAATTCTCATAACAAAAAATTTGTTCTGATTTTTCTTTTATAACATGACTAATATGGGAATATTTAAAAAATTATTTTACATTTATAACCTCTATCAGATTTCTTGCTATCTTGGGAGGGGGGATGGTAAGGGAGAGAAAAGGGGAAAAAATCTGGAACTCAAAATCTTTTTTTTTTTTTTTTGCAGGTTATTGAATGTTTATTTCCTTATCTTTATTTTATTTTTATTTTTATTTTTTTTAAATTTAATTTTTATTTTATAATTATAACTTTTTTTTTGACAGTACATATGCATGGGTAATTTTTTACAACATTATCCCTTGCACTTACTTCTATTCAGATTTTTTCCCTTCCTCCCCCAACCCCCTCCCCCAGATGGCAGGCAGTTTTATACTTGTTAAATATATTACAGTATATTCTAGATACAATATATGTGTGTAGAACCGAATTTTTTGTTGCACAGGAAGAATTGGATTCAGAAGGTAAAAATAATAGTTTACACTCATTTCCCAGTGTGGAACTCAAAATCTTAAAAGAAATGAACAGTGAAAACTATCTTTACATGTAATTGGAAAAAAATAAAATACTATCTGTAATGTTCGGGCTAGCTTTCTGGAGGTTCTCCACAAGGCCTTGATCTCAGCAGGATAGACACCACAAGAATGGACAAGAATAAAGATGAAAGTCTTTATTGTCTTTTATACAGTCTGCATCTATCATAGTCTGACCCAGTCTCTCTTTCAGTAATCTGCCAGTCTGCTAGTCTCCCTCATAGGGCAGGAGGTAGGTCAACCACCAGTCTGGTCAAAGATAGAATGTCTCTTCCAGTCCTTCTTAGCCTTTATATACCTGACTGTAATTACATAATTACAGCATACTGAATATGTATGAACTAGAAAACCATTATATCACTATGCTAAGTACTAAGTATATATGTGAACTAGAGAACCATTATCTCATCAATTCCACTGAGTTAACACCTTGTTTCAAGTATATTTCTTTCAAATATACTTCTTCAATGTTCATGCTCTCTACAAACTATTGGTTGAAAAAAATGATCTGGAGAAGGAAATGCAAACCATTCTAGTAATTCTGCCAAGAAAACCCCAGATGGTATTATGAAGAACAGAACATGACTGAAAACATCTGAATATCATAATAAGCTTTCTATTATAATCACATTTAATTGAATACTTCCTTGATTTAAAAAAAGGGTAATTTTGAACAAAACCAAACAGGTAAAGTAAATTTGTTTGACAGTGTTCAACAGCATTTAATACTTGTAGTCTTACAAATTATATTTGAAAATAAATGTATTGCAATTTAGAATAACTTCTATGAAGGGGTGATGTAAAGGTGACTGTCTCTTGAAGGTTTTGTCAACAGAGAATAAGCTATTTCAGATTCTACTGTGCTGAATAGATTTCAAATATGGACAAGGAACAGAATGAATTTGCTTTCTGAGGCTCAGTTGAACATCCTGTGCTCAGTTCTAATACTCAATATGATGAATGCTGAATAACAAGACAAAAAATGAAATTGATTGTTTTAATGGATAAGACAAATCTCATTTTTGATATGTACATCATCTCTGAATGAACTGTGTATACAGTATATTTGTTAAAGCAATGTCCAAAATAAGTAACACCTAGAAAACTTGTCTTTTTTTTTAAGTTTATGACTGAAAACAATTCAATCCTCATCTATTTAAAGAAGTTTGTTAACTGATCTTAAAAAATAAGTAAAAGAGAGCAAAAATCACATTTTAGTCAAGTGTTCTAATTTACACAGAAATATAACAAATGTAAATAAGTTGTTAGAGATGCAAAACTTAAAACCTACTTTCATTATCCAACTCTAAAATTGCTTGCCAATCAGATAGAGATGGTAGCCAAATGTGAATGCTTTGGAATATAAACTCAGTTGTAAATTATATAGTGAGTGATGGATGATTATATGCAAAAGAATGTACAATTCTGTGAGATTCCAGATCCAATGTAATTTTTGAATGAGAACAAACAGAAAACTCAAATGCATATAATTTGAATTATGCAAGAGAGAACAAACAAACCCCCCCAACAATGAAAACAGAAACAACAACAAAAAAAGGCTTCTTAGATTAAAAAAATTCAATTGTCTTTTGCTGAATACAAATGAAATTTATATAAATTATGAATTTATATAATTTATATAAATCTCATTATAAATTTAGTTATAATGAGAAAAATAAATATACTTTTTAATGCTATATAGAAAATATTTTCTTTTTTTTGGGTGTGGACAAATAATCCTTTTTAATAATAATTAATATTTACATAACATCCAGGTTTGCAAAGTCTGAACATGTTATTTGATTCTTATGATGACCCTGTGAGGTAGGTATCATTATTAGCCTCATTTTGCAGAAAAGGAAACTGAAGTTGAGAGGTTAAATGACCTGTTTAGGCTCTCGGAGCTACTAAATGTGGGAAGCAGGATGTAAATTCAGGTCTTCCTGAGTCTATGTCTTGTACTCTTATTAGTGCAGCACCTCACTCCTCAAATATCCCCCTGCCACATCCATCCTAGTTTCTTAACAGTTCAAATTAAATTAATCTAGTTTTTCTTGGAAGTCAGAAGGAAATGGAAAATAAATACCAGAACAGGAGTGAAGAGGCAGTAATTAAGCCAGCAAGGGGCAGAAATTTCTTTTCTAAGTAGAAAGGGCTCTGAAATCAGAAGACCTGGGTTTAAATGCTGGCATTTCGTTTACTGGTATGATGAATTTGAGTAAGTCATTTTTTTAATTAATTTTATAATTATAAAATTTTTTAGAAAATATTTTCTATGACAGAAGAGTTATTGAAGTTTAAATTTCACACAGGTATTCCTACTGCATTGGATTTTTTTTTTGGGGGGGAAGACAATTGGTTGAGTGGCTTGCTCAAGGTCATACATCTTTTAAGTGTTTAGTGTTTGAGCCCAGATTCCAATTCAGGTCCTCTTGACTCCAGGACCTAAATTTATCCACTGTACTATTTCTCACTGCTCCCACTTATTGATATTCCTAATTGCTACTGAAATAATAAAATGTGAAAACAATTGAAGATTATTTGTAGAGTAAAAGTTCCTTGGTTTAAATCCCTCCTCTGATATTAGCTGTATGACCTGAGTATGTCACTTAATATTTCTCTCCTTCAGTTTCCTCATTTCAATGAATTATCTTCAAGTTCTTGGCATATAATAATAGGTGCTGATAAATCTTTATTAACATATTAATATGGAAAACATATTTTTTTCTACTTCAGAGCAGGTGTATCAAAATCATAATAATACAATTAAATAGCTACTGAGTTGTGCTAGATTTTTTAAGCAAGGTCATAAGATCATATATTTAAAACCAGAATGGAACTCAGAGGTTGTTGAGTTCAATCCTCTCATTCTATAGTTGAGAAAACTGAGGCATGGAGAGATTAAAATGCCTGCCTAAGCCATATAAGTATTAAGGGTCTAAGCAGGATTTGAACTTTGTTCTCTCTGTTTTCCTTAAGATTGTCAGCTTTTTGAAGGCAGGGATTGTCTTTTGCCTCATTTTGTATCCCCAGCCTTTAGCAAAGGGCTTGTTAAATAGTAGGCATTTAATAAAATAATGCTGTCATCATTAATATAATGTTTATTACCCAGAAGTTTATATCTTTTAAACCTTTTTTAACCATCCCAATAGTTAGGAAATATAATATAATGGTGAAGATAATTTGATCTCTGAAAAATGAACTCAGTCATAGAAATTGAGATCAAAACTTAGCTTTGCCACTTGTCACCTGCATGATGTTGGACAAATAGTTTGATTGGACTTGATTGCCTTTTGAAGTTTCATCTATTCCAAACTTATGATTTATGAACTTTATCATTTTCCTTTCATTTTTCTTCTTGGGCTATAGTCTGAGATGAGAAACAAGATTACCTGATGTCAGGGAGCTAGGGAGATTAGAAATTAGTGAAAATGGTTTGAAGATGTGTCATCCCAAAAGATTTGTGGCAGAAGAAAACAGCTCTATTTTACACTCTGTTATAAATACCCTTGGGATGTGGTTCATTTCTCTTCATAGGGTAAGTTTTTATCTCTACTGTTAAGAAGCTCTTCATTGGAAAAGATCATTGGTCTTTCCCAGAGGACTGAAAATGAGATGCTAGGTTTGTTTTAGGGTATGAAAATTAAAGGTTAATGGAGAGAGGGACTTGGGGCTTGTGCTCTTTCCTGAGCTGGCTCCCATTTATTGATCTTCCTGCTTCCTATGAAATATGAAAACAATTGGAAGATTATTTCTAGAGTAAAAGGACCTTGATTTAAATCCCTCCTCTGATATTAGCTGTTTGTTTGACTTGTGTATGTCACTTCATATTTCTAATCCTCAGTTTCCTCATTTGAATGTATTACCCCCAAGTCTTTAGCACATAGTAGGTGCTAATAAATTTTTATTGACTAAGGGAGAACATCTTTCTTCTATTCAGAGCAGGTATATTAATGTCATGACAACACAATTAAATGGCTACTGAGTTGGCATTCTCTGATATAAAGAAGCGATCTCTGCTCCATGGTTCTCCTTTCTGTTGGCTTTAAAGTGTAAAGATGACTCTCTGATGTCCACTGGGGTGAAGCCTTTTTTCCCCATTTGGATCATTTCCATAAGCACATGGTTTGTATCCAGGGTGAGCTGCGCTTCTCCTTTTCTTGTGAACAAGGTCATGTAACATGTTAAAAAGCAGCTGTATCTTTCTCCTCTGTCTTTGGCATCATAGCAGCACTATCATGAGAAGACAGAGAGAGATAGACACACAGACACACACACTGAGAAAGGCAAAGACAGAGAGAGACAGAGAGAGAGAGAGAGAGAGAGAGAGAGAGAGAGACAGAGACAGAGAGACAGAGATACACGCAGAGATAGAAAAAGAGAGTTTCACTTGGTGCTGATTGATCCATGAAATCAAATATAAAATATCTACCTAGTGGCGCTGCAGTGGTCTTCAACTTTTTAAATAGGGGGCCAGTTCACTGTCCCTCAGACTGTTGGAGGGCCAGACTAAAGTATAAACAAAAGCTCATACTCTGTATCTGCCCCTCAGCCTATTTGCCATAACCTGGAAGGCCTCTTAAACGTCCTCAGCGTGGCCTGCAGGCCGTAGTTTGAGAACTCCTGCCCCACTGTAAATATCCCAATATTGCATATTAAATTGTCAATTGCTTATAATAACTGTGATATAATAATTGTTTGATACACACACAGACATACAAATCAATCCATTAATTATTTTTTTTGCTTGATATTATTTTTGTTGTGTGGGATTATAACCGGGCCTTTTATATCTAATTCATAGTTATGCTATAGCACCTTTTTTTACTTTCCTGCTCCTTTGCTGAAGAAAACTTCTTAGAGGGAATGATGATAATAATAACTAGCATTTATATAACTTTAAGATTTGTGAAGTACTGGACAGATGTAATCTCATCCCATCTCTACAATAACCCTAGAAAGCAGATGCTATAATTGTCTTTGTTTTACAGATGAAGGAACCAAGGCTAACAAATGTTAATTGACTTGCTCAATATCATACAGCTAGTAAGTACCTAAGAGCAGATTGATTTAAAATCAGGTTTTCATGACTCCTGGTCTGGTTCTCTATTTAGTGTATTAACTAGGTTCCTTAGATGAAAAAGAAAGGAAAGGAAAGGAAAGGAAGAAGGAAAGGAAATGAAGAAGGAAAAGAAAGGAAAGGAAGAAGGAAAGGAAAGGAAGAAGGAAGGGAAAGGAAAGGAAAGGAAGGGAAAGGAGAGGAGAGGAAAGGAAAGGAGAGGAAAGGAAAGGAAATGAAAGGAAAGGAAAGGAAAAGAAAGGAAAGGGAAAAAAAAGGAAAAAGGAAAGGAAAAAGGAAAGGAAAGGAAAAAAAAAGGAAAAAGGAAAGGAAAGGAAAGGGGAAAAAAAGGAAAAAGGAAAGAGCAAAGCAGTGAAGGGAAGAAAAGGAAGAAAGGGAAGGAAAATCTTTATTGACTGCTAAAAAACACCTTTCTTCTATTTCAGAGTAGGTGCATTAATGCTATAATAATACAATTAAATGGCTTCTGAATTGGCATTCCATGATATAAAGAAGGAATCTCTGCTCCATGATTCTCTTTTCTGTAGGCTTTAAGGTGTAAAGATGACTCTCCGAGCTCCACTGGGGTGAAGCCTCTTTTCCCCACTTGGCTCACTTCCATAGCACATGGCTTGGAAAGAAAAGAAAAGGAAAGGAAGGGAAAGGAAATAGAAAAGGGAAGGGAAAGGAACTAGAAAAAGGAAGGGAAAGGAAGAGGGAAAGGAATGGAAAGAAAGAAAGGAAAGGAAAGGAAAGGAAAGGAAAGGAAAAAGGAAAAGAGAAAAAATAGGGCTAAAAAGAAAGTTGCTCCTCTATTATCTAGAGTGAGAGAAGGTCCAGCTTCCTCTGTTCAGGAAATAGGCAAGCCCAGATCAAGGAGGAAAGGGATAAAGATCTAGTAATAAATTATGACCAGCAGCCTTATTTGCCACTGTATTAGATAAAACACTAAGGAGTTACCCTATATGGCCTCCGACGTCCTTTTCATCTCTACATTCATAATTTCAAGAAAGAGAATAGTACTAAAAATGAATGGATAAAAAGGATCACTAGTATAATTTTTCAAAGATAGAGATAATGATAAAAAGAATCAGAAATAGCAAATTAAGTGCCTTAAATTTTAAATGACCCAATGTTAGTACTGGTGTCATGGGATGACTAAAACCAAAGTGAGTTTCTTCTGAGAAACTAGAGGCTGAAGTCTTTAGCTGGCTGTACTTTCCCCTTGGGGTAGATTTATTTATTTATTTTTTAATGCAATTGCTTCAAGCCCCCAGTGAATTCTCCCTAATTTTAATTCCTAGTGACTAATAACCTAATTCCAGTTTACCAAATAACCTTGATTAATTTTTACAAAAGGGTATTTACTTTGAAGGTGTAGCAAGAATAGAAGTATAAACAGGATTCCCCATATCTGGGAGCCACATTCTTCTCTATACCAACTAGTACTTCTGGTAAAGAATGACAGAGGAATATAGCCTGTGTATTCATGGGCTACTACTGTCGGTTTCAGGTGTGGAAGAGTTGAATTCTCTTACCTTACAGCATTATCTCTCTTCTCTCATTGCAATGTAGTCAGGCAGGAAGGAGAAAGACCAAAGAGGGGCTCTTTTTTTATTTTATTTAATTTTTTTTTTTTTTACTATACCCGCTTCTAGCTACTCAGTCAATCCAAAGGCTTCTCTTCATCATGAGGTCAGCAGAACAGAATTAGTCACAGAATATCTGTGTGTATTCCTGATCCGCAGAGGGATTATGTGAGCCAAGCACTCTCTACATGCTCATAAGGATTGGGCTCCTAGGATAATCCTGGCTATGTACAGATAAGGAAACAAAAGTTTATTAAGGTTAAGTAACTTAGCCAATAGCATACAGGCAATAATATACTCTGATGTTCATGTTATCCTTTGAAAATTTCAAAACTTTCCCAGAAAAGATCTCATTTGATCCTTATCATAAGTCTGTGAGGGTAGTGTTCCAAGTTATAGTTTACAGTTAAGGTAGTAACTGAGAGAAGTTGCTTTAGTATCTTTTCTTGGCTCACACAACTAATGTGTCTGAGTTGAGTTAAATTCATGGGAATCTCAGGTGCCCTTCAACTTTTTATTCATTTCCCCATACTGCCTTTCTGCAGTAAAGTATCAAAATTCAGATGCTAGCTCCCCATCCAACTCTCTTTCTAAAACACTCCAGAGCCATCTCTCTGGCCAGAATTTTATAATAACTTAACCATTACTATGCTTTAGGGTAGCTAGGTAACTCAATGGATAGGGCTGGGCCAGGAATCAAGAAGACCATAGTTTATTTATTTATTTATTTATTTATTTTTATTAATAGTTTTTATTTACCAGATATTTGCATGGGTAATTTTACAACATTGACAATTGCCAAACCTTTTGTTCCAATTTTTCCCCTCCTTCCCCCGCCCTCCTCAGATGGCAGCTTGACCAATATATATTAAATATGTTAGAGTATAAATTAAATACAATATATGTATACATGACCAAACAGTTGTTTTGCTGAACAAAAGAATTGGACTTTGAAATAGTGTACAATTAGCCTGTGAAGGAAATCTAAATGCAGGCAGACAAAATTAGAGGGATTGGAAATTCTATGTAGTGATTCATAATCATCTCCCAGAATTCTTTTGCTGGGTGTAACTGGTTCAGTTCATTACTGCTCTATTGGAACTGATTTGGTTCATCTCATTGTTGGAGAGGGCCACGTCCATCAGAATGGATCATCATACAGTATTATTGTTGAAGTATATAATGATCTCTCCTGCTCATTTCACTCAGCATCAGTTCCTGTAAGTCTCTCCAGGCCTTTCTGAAATCATCCTGTTGGTCATTTCGTACAGACCAATAATATTCCATAATATTCATATACCACAATTTATTCAGCCAATCTCCAATTGATGGGCATCCATTTAGTTTCTAGTTTCTGGCCAATACAAAGAGGGCTGCCATAAAAATCTTGGCACATACAGGTTCCTTTCCCTTCTTTAAGATATCTTTGGGATACAAACCCAGTAGCAACGCTGCTGGGTCAAAGGGTATGCACAGTTTGATAACTTTTTGAAGACCATAGTTTAAATGAAACCTCAGACCCTTACTAACTGTGTGATCTTGGGCATATTTCTCAACTGGGTTTTTTTTTTTTGTTTGTTTGTTTGTTTGTTTGTTTGTGTTTTTTTTTTTTTTTCAGTTCATCTGTAAAATGAACCAGAAAAGGAAATGACAAACCCTTCCAGTGTCTTTACTAAGACAACCCCAAATGGGTCCTTGAAGAATGGAACATAACTGAGGACATAACTGAAATGACTGAACAAAGAAGCACTGACAGAGCCCTCTTCCAAGAGTGTTTCAGTCCAAATGTGAGAAAATCATATTCACTTAATAAGACAAATCTTTATGAAGCAATCAGTCAAGAAAGCCCTTATTTAGTACACACTGTATGTCATTCAATAAGTTGACAGGTAAGTACAAAAAGAGAAGCATACATAGCTCCTATTTTCAAGGAGTTTACATTCTCCTCTTCCTCCTCCTTCTCCCTCCCCTCTTCCTCTTCCTCCTCTTTCTCTTCTTCCTCCCCCTCCCTTTTCCTCATCCTTCCTTTTCCTCCTCGTCCCTTTTTTCCTCCTCCTCCCTTTTCCTCCTCCTTCTTTTTCCTCCTTTCTTCTTCTCCTTCTCCTTCTCCTCTTCTTCTTCTCTCCTTTTCCTGTTCCTCTTTCTCCTTCTCATGCTTTTGTTCCTCCTTCTTTTTCTTGTTCTTTTGGTTTCAAGTAATAGTACTTCCTTTTTCCAATTACATGTGAAGATGATTTTTAACATTCATCTTTGTAAGATTTTGAGCTCCAAATTTTTCTTCTTCTCTCCTTTTCCTTCTTTCCCCCAAAATAACAAGCAATTTGACATAGGTTATACATGTACAATTATGTACAACATTGGTCATGTTGTGAAAAGGCTCAGAACAAAAGGAAAAAAAACTAAGAGGAAGAGAGGAAAACAAAAAAAAAGGTGAATAGTATACTTTGATTTGCATTCAGACTCTATAGTTCTTTCTCTAGATGTAGTCGGTATTTTCCATCATAAGACATTTAGAAATGTCTTGAATCATTGTATTGCTGAGAAAATCTAAGTCTATCAATGTTGATCATCTTATAACGTTGCTATTGCTGTGTATAATGTTCAAGATGCTTACATTCAAATGAGGGATACAACATATTAAAGATATGTACCAGATCTGGGGCTAGGTATTTATAATATAAAAACAAATAGGAAAAAAAAAATTTGCCCTCAGGGAACCTATTTTCAACTACATGGTAGTTTGGTGAAGAAGAATCAGTTTATAACCAAGCAAGGACAAACTTAATTGATACCTGACAAATATCAGCTGAAAAGTAATTACTGGCAATAAACAGCGATCATGTCAAAGAAAGTGATTATTAATTAACTAGCTGCTCCCAGGTGGATATATCCATGACAACGCTTTTGGCTGCTAACTTGTTTTGCAATGTGTGTTGGATGCATTTCTGCTATCCTCCAATAGGCTGGTTCTGGGTGTCATAAACCCACAGAAATAATTCAATATATAAAGACAAGTGGTTTTGCTGGTTCATTACTGAGGGACTGGGAGCCAGCTTCTAAAGAGAAGACTACAGGGGAGAGACAACACAGGCTATGAGGTAAGTCTTGGGCTCAGCCTTGGTTTCCATTCTAAACTTTTTCATGGACAGTTCTGATGCAGTCCTTAGTTCATGTTAGTCTGGCTTTCTTTGCAACCATCTAGATTCAGGTTAATTAATGTCCAAGAAGGATACAACCTATGTGACTTTGAGCAGATAGCTTAAATTCTCTGGGAAGTCTCACTTCTGGTTTTGTGACCCTGGAGAACTTTATAACCCCTTTGAATCCCAACACTCTATTGACACGGTTCTATATAGAGGGAGTTTCCTCATTAGAATTCCTTACTGAAATTAAAGCACAATTCTTCTCCCATCCCATAATTAAAGCATAAATTTCACCCTTGTGAAAACTAAATTGGCTTAATGAGTTTTGACTTTTAAAAGCCTTTCCTTTCACTCATGAATGTTTCTTAGATAAGTTAACTGACAACTAATCAAAAGTCTTAAAAATGAAAATAGATATACAAATACATAAGGCAAAAAAGGCATTTGTTTACAAATTCTAAAATAACTTTCCCAATTCATTATTGTAAATAATAATCAATAGTATCAAAATAATTATAATGCCATATCACTGTAGGTACTTTCATGAATGATTCATTCTGTGAAGTTTGTTGATAGTATTGTGATTTTCCTACTCAATAAAGGGATTGTTTCATGGTAATTATTGATTTGTAAGGCTAAGGCATTATTAACATAATGAAAACTGTAGTGACTGTTATTTGATTAGTCTGAACCTGAGGATTAGTTGTATTGGAAAGTGAAATGTTTGAGTGGTATCATGTGGTTTTTTGGGTGAGATAAAAGTAGGTTGTTCTATAGATTTATATTCTAAACATCAGGTTTTTGATGGCTTAGTTCCCAAAGCTAAAAAAACTAATTTGCCTTCTTGCTTTTGCTTTTTCAAAAATGAAGAGTTTCTGCATTTCTAACAGCCAATGTGATGTCAGAAATTGACTGACCTTTCATTCATGTCCATAATTAAAGTGATTATGTATTTTGTACATACAGACTGTGCTTTAGTGCCTAGTGGACATTCCTTGATTGCAAATATATGCACCATTCTTAACTCTGACATAGTTTTCAAATCCACATCTGCTTCTCCATTACCTAAGTGCAAGTACTTATTACCATTTACCTCAAATGTTGAAGTAGTTTTGTAACTGCTCATTTGGATTTCGGCTTTCCAAAACGATTATGAAAGATTCTGATCCATTTATTTTATGCTTCAGAGAATTGATTTCTTTGCCATGTCCCATACAAGTCCCGTACTTTCTCTCCTCCCTAGCTTTATTTGCATGAGTTATTTACATGATTACCACAATACCCTCTTGCAGATATCTTAAATTGAGCTGTTCCTTCAAAATTGTGATCAAATGTTCCCTCTTTCTCCTCATTTAAGTATTTATTGGTTCAGTTAGAAATAAGTGCACTTATTATGTCCTGTTTCATGATATAAAATAATGTCTTATGAATAACACAAATTGCATGTTATTATTATCATTCTTCTAAGTTTTTAAAGCACTTCCTAAGATCAATTCTTAAAGTTAAGAAGTACTAGAATTGTCTTCATTTCACATATAAAGAAATCAATGATGAGATATACGATTTGTTCAATTTCATACAAGTAGCCATTAGAATATGTTCAACATACAATTTCTAGACTGTAACATTCAAGAGGTCAAGAATCATGGAATCTTCACCATGTTTATACCACATAGTCAATTTATATTGACAAATTGCACAATGCCCAGATATATTTGATTTCTAAAATAATCTTATGGAGGCAGCTAGGTGGCGCAGTGGATAGAGCACCAGCCCTGAATTCAGGAGGACCCGAGTTCAAATCTGGTCTCAGACACTTAACACTTCCTAGCTGTGTGACCCTGGGCAAGTCACTTAACCCTGGCCTCAGGGGGGGGAAAAAAATAGTCTTATGAAACTAAATGAAATCATCTATCAGTCATTCCTAGAAGAAAATGAATTGTGAAAAAGTTCTTCTCCTGGTACAATCAAAAATGTTTGCTTTAGTTAGTGATAAAACAAATTTTGAGTGTGCTCATGTTAGAGAATAGTGAATGATTGAGTGGATAGAACAAATCTAGATTGTACATGTCATTAAATCCTTAGGTGATTAAAGACATTGGACTATCACTGAGGCAATCTAGAGAAACTGGAAGTTTTGAAGCCAGGGGGTGATATGTTAAACTAATAGGAAGAAGAGTAGACAAGTCTAATGAACATTAAACGATCAAGTAAAGTTCATGTTTGGAGTTAGATTCTGACATCATCAACTATCCTTGAACAGATCATATAATCTCTTGACTTCTGCTTTCTCATCAATAAAATGAGGCTAATAATAATAAAATACCTTTATCATGAGCCTATCACAGACTTAGGGTGGACAAAATATTTTACCAGCTCCATATTTGTGATAATGAGAATTTTATGATCCAGGAAGACCAGTTGATCATTTGTAAGTATGACTATGAAAGGAAGGTGGGACTGCAAAGAAAGAGACCAAATATTAAGACAATAATCTGGGCACTGGGTTTGGATTAGAGTGGTGGCTGCAATTATGACAAAGCAGAGATGGTTGTGAGAGACTTCAAAGGAAGAATCTTTAGGATTTAATGCTGGTTTGACAGTGGAAAATCAGTCAAATAGCAAATACTTAATGAATTACTTCTAGCTCTGTATGATACTAAATATATATTTAATCTTTTATTTGAAATTCTTGATTTTCTTTACGATTCAGTTCAAGTTACCCTTTTTGGAGAAATTTTTCTTGAGGCCTCTAGCTGTTGATGCCTTCTCCTCACTGGACTTAAGGTTACCTTATATTTGCTTTCTTTGGGTCTATGCCCACATACTCAAATAAAAATACGTATATTCACAAACACATGTGCATACACACATATATGTATATATATATATATAATTATAAATCTACAAAACATCTATAAAATATGTAAAAATAAAAATAAACATGTATATATGTATACATGAACATACACATGCTTGCATACATATAAACACATACATGTATATGTTGTTTCACTCTTTACAGTGTCATCCCTTTCAGATCTAGAACTGTTTGCTTTTGTCCTTGTATTACCACCATTTGATTCAGTGTTTGATACATAATAAGTGCTTAGTAAATGTTCACTGATTTATTTGGGCATTCAACTAATTAATAATAAATAATTTCAAGATAGATCAATCGTTTTCTCACCATAGCCTGATGAGGTAAGAGATTACAGTATGATTTTTGCTCAAATGAATTTAAAATGAATATAATAAAAGTGAAACAAAAGTAGGAAAAGAACTACATTTAGAATCAGAGAATCTTGTTCAAATCCCAGGTCTTCCACTTGTTGTTTGATCATAATCAAGACATTTAACTAACTTGGGCTTCAATGTTCACATTTATTCAATTAGAGATTTGGACTTTGTGACTTTTGAATTTCCTACCTTCCCTACCTACAATATGAATCAGATTCAGGTCCGAGCTAAAATAAAACACCAATTGTGAAACAGAGACTAATATGTGTACTAGATGATTGAAAATGGAGAAACCAAGGGGCAGCTTGATGACGCAGTGAATAGAACCCCAAGCTTAGAGTCCAATCGATTTTCAGACATTTAATACTTACTACTAGCTATGTGACTGAACAAATCACTTAACCCCAATTGCCTCTAAAAAAAGAAAAAAGAAAACAAAGAGACCAATATGGTCTAAAGCTATTGGGGAAGATTTCAAGTAAGGTAATAGTAATTAAGATAATTCCAGCAGAGAAAAAGAAGAACATCATAATCCTTGTTTTGAAAAATTAATGGAAATAGATGGTGTGCAATTTTACCTGCCATAATGACCCTCATAAACCCTCATACATTCACTGGATCTCTGCTGCCTGGACAAGGACCTCCAAGAGATAGTTGTTCCTCCTGAGAAAACTAACTAGAATAGAAAGTTTAAGGCTTAATTAAAAGGTAAAGTTTATCTTCAAGGCTGCAGTAAATAATAACACATTAGATATTCCTGAAAGCTATTTTACTATGTGTAATTTCCTCCAAATCTTAAATATAATGAGCACATTTGTACAAATTAGAAGTTAATGATAGCTGCTAGAATATCTAAAGTAACAACATCACAGGATATATCAAGAACTCCTTACTGAGGTGCCAAATGAAAATATAATAAACAAAAAGGAATAGGCATTAGTTAAGTAGATGAGAATATTTCATAAGATACTAGTCAGGATAGAGAAATGCTTTTCTAAAAATATTCTAAGACCTAAGGGAAGAATGAGCAGTGGTAGCCTGGATAAATTTAATGGATGCTATGAAATAGTGTATGATCTTAAAAGAGAAATCATCTATCTTAAAATACATTAATTAAAATATTTTTTAAATTCATAAGAGTCAAATTAAGAATGTCTCCTAATACAGTTCAAAAACTGAACCTAGATTCTTTTTTATTGAAACTCAGTGTTCCATCCTAGAGTCTGGTTTGAACAAGTAAAGCCCATTAGTAAATATTTTTTGTATTATCATTTTTAAAATTCAGGATAACAATATCCAGCTCAACTACTTTCATAAAGCTGAAAGATAATCTCAGGGACAAGATCCAGGATTAGGCTAATAGAATAAGTTAATGTATTCCAGTAATTAATTAGATCATATCTTTAGAATTATCTTCCTCTAAGGGCTCTGTCAGGAAAGAAGAAGTTCTGGGTTCTAGAAAGTTATATCAAAAGAACATAATTTCTATCAGATGAAAAGCCTCAAAATCTTACCATATGTTAAAGAATGGTAACAAGACTTTCAGAAAATCATAATTTGTATTTTTATTCCCCAGTAGCCAGAAACTATCATTTAAAAATAGTGCAAATAAAAATAGATCTCTTCACCATATGCCTATTTTATCATATCTTAGATGGGCAGTAACCCATGACGAAGATAATTTGGTCATCCTGTTAATGTTTTTAAATTGTATGCTTGAATAGTAGATAATTTCATATATCCAATGTGCTATTTACTGCACTGGGCATATGTGTGATTTTGTTACTTAGTGAAGACAAGGTCATTGGGAAGATCATTATAACGTTAACTAGAAAAGGATAATGATGATTGAATAATGATGATAATGATTGATAGCAGTAGTAGTAGTTAGTATTAGTTGTCATTCAAGCAATAAACATTTTGAAAATACTTATTATTTGCTAGTCACTGTGTTAAGTTCTGGAGCAACTAGCAAAACATAGAAACTAAGGAAAACTATCTACTAAGTTGTAGAGGAGTTGTATTCAATGTTAGGAAGCAACAAGTCCAGTGGATGGAAAAGTGGACTTGGAATTAGGAAGTATCATCTTCCTGAATTAAAATCCTGCCTAAGATACTTATTATCTACCTATATTTCTATGCCTTCCTTCCTTCCTTTCTTCCTTTAAGATTTAATCATTGTATTGCTATTTTACTATGGGCAAATGTTCACTGATTTTTATTTGGGTATTCAAATAATTAATAATAAATAATTTCAAGCTAGATAAATTGTTTTCTCACCATAGCCCAATGAGGTAGCCTGCCCTCCCTCCCCCTCTTCCTTCCTTTCTTCATCCCTCCCTCTTTTCCTCTCTTTTTCCCTCTCTCCCTTCCTTCCTTTCTTCCTCCCTCCCTCTTTTCCTCTCTTTTCCCCCCTCTCTCTTCCTTCCTTTCTTTCTTCCTTTCTTTCTTCCTTTCTTTCTTCCTTCCTTCCTTCCTTTCTTTCTTCCTTTCTTTCTTCCTTCCTTCCTTCCTTCCTTCCTTCCTTCCTTCCTTCCTTCCTTCCTTCCTTCCTTCCTTCCTTCCTTCCTTCCTTTCCTTTCTTTCTTTCTTTCTTTCTTTCTTTCTTTCTTTCTTTCTTTCTTTCTTTCTTTCTTTCTTTCTTTCTTTTCTTCCTTCCTTCCTTCCTTCCTTCCTTCCTTCCTTCCTTCCTTCCTTCCTTCCTTCCTTCCTTCCTTCCTTCCTTCTTCCTTCCTTCCTTCCTTCCTTTCTTTCTTTCTTTCTTTCTTTCTTTCTTTCTTTCTTTCTTTCTTTCTTTCTTTCTTCTTTCTTTCTTTCTTTTTCTTCCTTCCTTCCTTTCCTTCTTCCTTCCTTCCTTCCTTCCTTCCTTCCTTCCTTCCTTCCTTCCTTCCTTCCTTCCTTCCTTCCTTCTCCTTCCTTCTTCCTTCCTTCCTTCCTTCCTTCCTTTCTTTCTTTCTTTCTTTCTTTCTTTCTTTCTTTCTTTCTTTCTTTCTTCTTCTTTCTTTCTTTCTTTCTTTCTTTCTTTCTTTCTTTCTTTCCTTTTCTTTTCTATCTCTGCTCTCTGTCTCTGCCTCTATCTCCCTCTCCTTCTCTCTTTTTATATGTAAGTCATTTTTAAGGATTTATTATTTACCAAATATTGTATTAAATGCTGGGAATACAAAAAGAAACAAAGGTCAGCCCCTCCCTTAAAGGAGCTCCCAGTCCAATGAGGAAGAAAAAAATACAAATATATTCAAATACATTATATAGAGGAGAAATAGAAGCTAATTAAAAGAGGGAAACAGCTAGATTAAGAAGGGTTGTGAAAAGCTTCTCATAGAAGATGGCATTTTTGTTGAACTAAAGGAAACCAGGTAAGCTGGCAGATAAAAATAAGGAAAGAGAGCATTCCAGGCATGGCAGGCAGAAAAAAAAATGCCTGGAGTTTGGAGATGGAATGTGGTTTTATTAGAACAGTAACTAGGACAGTGCCACTTAAACCAAGAGAACGTGGTGAGGCATAAGGTGAAAGGTGGTTGGAAAGTTAGAAAGGGATAGATTAGGAAGGACTTTGAATGCTATACAGAGGATTTTGTATGTATTCTAGAGGCATTAGGGAGCCACTGGAGTTTATTGGGAAGATAATATGATGGGATTTGTGCATTAAGAAAAGCACTTTCTCAACTGGATGGAGAATGCATTGGAGTGAGAAGAGACTCAGGGCAGGAAAAGCAAAAAATATCCATTGAATTTTCCAGGCATGTGATGATGAAGATCTACAGCAGTGTTAGAGAAGAGAAAGGGACATTTAGCATAGTACTTGATACTACTTAAATATTAGGTATGATTGTTGTTTTTACTAGTGCTATTACTGGTATTAAAAAATTGAGGAAGAGCATGAATTTTTCAATTCTAAACAAACATTTTTGCACATGACCATGTTGATAATGGTGTGTGCTTCCAAACATAGGCACTGTGCATATATGCATATACATACATGTGTTCACACACAAATATATTGCATTGAGATTGATTTATCACTTAAAAACATTTTTAGTAATGCCTCAAAATCCCACCCGGTGTTAAAGAAAGATAATAAAACTATCAGAAAATTAGAATTTGCATTTTTATTTCCTAGTAGACAGAAACTATCATTTAAAAAACCGTGCTAATAAAAACAGATCTCTCTACCATATCCCTGTTTTATTGTATCTTAGATAGGCAGTAACCCATTACAAAGATTGTTTGGTTATCCTGTAATTGATTTTAAATTTTATGGTTGAATAATAGGTAATTTCATGTGTCCAATGTTTTATTTATTGCATTGGATATATGTTGTTTTGTTACTTAATAAGTATACCATTAAGGATATATCAATATTGGAACATTAATATGCTGAAGTCCAGGGCTTTAAATTATTTTGGGTTTTATGGATATATCAGTTTTAAAAGTCGGCTTCCATAGAGCTATTTTAATGGATCCCATCTATCATATTGCTTATTGTCCTTTTCTGTGCTCTGGGAGAACATGTGTCATGAAGACCAATGAGATAAAATATGGAAAGTACTATACAAACCTCAAAGCAATATCTAAATGCTAGCAATGCTAGTGATGATGATGATGATGATGATGATGATGATGATGATGATATATTTATGAAGACCTCCTTAAATAGAATTTCCCCATTGTGTTAAGAACAAAAAAGCAAAACAATTACCTTAGAGATCATGTCTTTGCCAAGAAATTCATCTAAAGTCCAAGACTCTTCAGGAAAAGAAGTAGGAGTCGTTGCTAATCTATGTTGTTGCCCAGGCAAGCTCTGGTGACAAGGTGAAATATAAAGTAGGTGGTTCCCAATTCACAGATATATTTTTATTGTCATGATTGTCACCTATTTAGCATTTGATGCTTAATTTCTCATATTGATAGTGGCTTAAGCTGTCAGACTACCCCAAAAAAGACAATTTCTGCCCTATGCCCATTGCCCCCCTATATGTATAGTTTCTCCCATATGTATAACACAAATGGTATACATATGCAAACACATTTCCCCCATACTTTGCTTACTAGATAGCATCTGCATGATCTTTGACTGCTTTTCATGACTAATAAAATTTCAAGTACGTTCAGGGGCAATCAGTTTGGGCAGGGAATTGTCTTTTTTGAGGTAGTCTAACAATTTTGTGTTTGATCCTGAAATCTGAATAAGAATAGATTTATCTCTCTATATACACACTTACTGAAAATAAGTGACTAGTTAGAAGGATTTATCTCAAATTAGAGGGATAAATATATTCTTCATATTCCATTTTGAATGTTCAGTTACTAAATCAGAAAGGGTAATCAGTTGACTAAGTAATCTGTTTGATTGAATATTTACCTTTTATAACATAATGGAAGTTTAAAGGAGTTGGAGAAATGATTTAGAGTTAAGAATTTAATAGGGATTGAACATAATGGTGAGGTACAGTGAAAAGGAAAAAATGGAGGGCCATCAGAGTAGTAAGATGAAAAGATGTCATGGTTCGCCTATTTGCCTCCACTAGCATTGAAGGAGATTATGGAAAAGGTATACCCGATTGATCAACCTTAGGCTAACTGATAGGGAAATTGAGATTCAGGAGATGAGAACAACACCGCAAGGGAATAGGTTGGAAAAAGGAATGAAAATAAAAGGGTAAGAGAGGCAGTTAATACATAGCCTCATCAAGTGGGATGAGCATAGAGGACAAATATTGGGGAAAGGAAGGAACTATATTCTGGTGATTTGTGGCTTTTCAAGTTTTGTTGAATATATTTATAAACTACTTATGTGTAAGAGAGGATATACCTAAAATGGAAAATGGTGAGAATTGGATTATTCAGAAGTTACATGGTTTATTATTTCTTTCAGGCTGATAGGATTTTATATTTAAGGCAGAAATATAGAGAGTATTACCTTCTCCTTTTAGAGAAGAATGAAATCTCAGAGAGGTTGTAAGTGACTTGTCATTATTCCACAGCTAGTGAATATATGAGGAGGCTTTTAAAACTAAGCTTTCTAGATTCCAAGTCTAGCGCTCTATGGATATTGTACTACAAGTCACAGTAATAGAAATAACTGCCATTTAGACATACATGTTCTCCCTTCCTTTTTCAATTTTAAATAATTACAAATTTTCAGGATTCATTAGGGTGGTAAGAATTAAAATTGTTTCAGCATTTCCACAATGCTAAGAAAGGATGGTACAAACCTATAGAGGGGAGTTATGAACTATCTAGAATTTAATAAAAGATAAATATTACGGATGGTTGTTTGAAGGCTCCAACTTTGTTTTTTAGTAGTAAACCTTTATCATGGCAGAACTGAAATTGAGTGACTTGATATGAAATTACATAGTACAACACAAGCTGAATTATTTATAATAAGTTCTAGCTATTATTATTGTTAATTTTATTATTTTATATTTTATTATTATAGATTATATTGAATTTTTTTGTATGCACCAGGAAGCAATTTTAAGGATATTGTGGTGGGATCTCAAAGCAATGGATACTTGGTCTTATAGCGAAGGCAAAAATTTATCAATATCTTCCAAAATACTGATTCTTCTCCAAGTCCTCAGGTATATCTTCCACAAGGTTTCAACTTCTACACAAAGGCACACCTGAACAATATCATCTTTGGTATCCTTCACGGTACTACCAAACACTTCTAATGAGCATCACTATCCCAGATTTACCATTGACTTGGAACAATAATAATCAGAGTCAAAAATCAATTGTATCTCTCTGGTTACATGTTTCAAGGCATTTCATACAACTGTTAACAAATACCTGGTGAAGGGAAACTCTTTAAGATATTTTGATATATTAAGTCAAGTACCTTTTCTGTTTCTTAGTGAAACAACACAGTGATATCTCTTTTACTCCATTCCTTTCAGCCAATTTTATGATTGCAAAGGGATCATCTGTTACAGAATATTTATGAAAACCTACTAGTTTTTCTCTCATACTTCCATCAAATATGCCTTCAATAGTGCTATAGGTTAATCTCATGATGCTTTTGGAAAAATGAGGATGTAGCATATGAGTTTGTAATCTTTGGTATTTGGGACTCGTTTTTTTCATAATACTTATAAGACATTGAATTTCCCTCTCTACCTCCAAACTTTTAGCATTCCTTCTCCTTTTCAAAGATTTCCTTAATCCTCTTTAATCCTCCATTTCCTTAATCCTCCATTTTTGAAAACTTGTATTAGGATTCCTATCTGGATGTTCTTGTTCTAATCCATCTATTCTTCTAATTTTTGTTTTCTTTAGTGTCATTTCTAGTTGCTCATGCGAAACATAATTTTAGAATACAAATATGGCAGCCATTGGGAAGCAACTTTGTTTATAGATTTAAAAATATATTATGTATTATGGCCTCCTTCCAATTTTATCTTAAAATCTCCCAGATGGCTTTGTTAGTTCTGTTGCTAGGTTATTTGTAAACTTATTTTTTCTTCCTCTTTTTTCACTGTTTTATGAGTTGATATTGCTCACAAAATTCTGTTCCCTACCTCCATCTGAATTTACAAATGAGTTTCTATTCTATATTGGTGTTGCTCTTGGTTGCCATATCTTTCTTCTTGACTAAAGATCAAATGTTTACTGACTGTAGTAGTACTAATTTCTTTTGGCTTCCTCATTTACATTAGTTAAATTAGCCTACCTTAGTTAAACTTCCTCATTAAACCATGATCATCTCACTGTAGTGAAATCTTTTCTTTTTTGAATGTTTTTCAAAGTCAATAGCTTCTTTAAACACATCAGGTTTGATTCCCTGCTATTGTTAGATACTATGTAAATGTATATTCCCTTTCCCCTTCTTCTTATGAGTATTGAGGATATAAGTAAAAAGCAAAAAGAACCTTCTCACAAGGATCTAACCTTCTCATGGAAAAGTCAACATAAACATTTTAAAAATGGTGTATATATATATATATATATATATATATATATATACATATATATATATATATATATATATATATATATGTAGGTGAAAAGCAACCTTGGAAAGATGGCACTAGTTCTGTGGGGGCTAGCAAAGATCTAAAGTGGAAAATGCCATTTGAGCATCTTGAATGAAGCTGGTTATTTTAAGAGGCTGAGGGAATGAAGGGGAAAATTGCAGGCATGGTAGCTAAGTAGTGGGAAGACAAAGAGGTATACAACAAGACTGTGTGAAAGGACCTTCAGGTTGTTCATTGTGACTAGATCACTTTATGAAGACAAGAAATATTAAAAATATTAGGATAGTAGCAGTGTCACTAGCATACAAAAGTTTGAGGGATATCTATTTTTATTGTTGTTGTAGAGGAAGATAAACTCTGTAATGTGCTCTCCTGGCAGTTACAATTACTAGTCTGTCCTAGACCCACCAGAGTACCTTTGACCACTGTCCTTTGCAGTGTGAACTCTACCCGGCTCGCCTCCTCTGAGGCCTTCAAAGGTCTCTGGCCACAATCTCTTGAATCTATAGCTTAATAACTGGTAGTACACTCAAGAACAGCCACGTGTAATCTTAAAAGCCTTTATTATACCTACTCACATAATGCCCTGACTGATGCCCTGACTTGTTGGTTCCCAAGTGAACACCTGGTCAGAAGACCCACGTGTTCACTACCAAAATTCTTACCTCTTTTGGCTATCCATCTTGGCTAGGCCACCCAGGCTAGGGAGCCAGGGTGAAGAGCGCCAGGTTAAAGAGAGCGACTGCTGCCTGAAGTGGGCTTATAAAGGGCCTGTGAAGTCACACACACACAGCCAATCAGCGAGAGAGTCACCCATTACAAAGCTATCTCAAAATGGACAGGATCCCACCTACAAGGCAGTCCTAATATCCACAGAAATTACTTCTGGACCACTCAATCTCCCGATGCACTGTGGCGCCCATTTAAAGGGCTCTTACAAAACTCTTTTTGTGATCTATTGAGTTTGAAATGCCTTTAGGGAATTCTAATTAAAAATATTTAATAGGTAGCTAGTGATGTGGGACTAGTTGTCCCACATTCAAATATTGTTCACAGAATACTATGTAGAAGACTAGGGTAAGGGGAATATTAGGTGACAGAGCAGATGACAAGCTATATGGGCAAAAGTGGTTTCTAGTTGTTTGCTAGTTTGGATTCCAGGCAAATCTGGTGCTTCTTGTATACTATCTGTTAGATGAATTTGTACTCATTCATTTTATCATGTTAGGACTAGAGCCAAGGTGAATTAATTATTCATTGTTCAAAAGAAAGTTTTTTTGTCATTTATTTCTAAGATGAGGATAAAATTTCAATGTGTTTTCCAGCCCAGATGTGTACAGAAGAGGAAAGGGGGGGTAGATATTAATTCAGGCAACCTGGGCTTAAAATCTGACTTTGGATACCTAATGTTTATGTGTCCATGGAAAAGCCACTATATCTTAGAGTAGTGGTCCTCAAACTTTTAAAATAGGGGGCCAGTTCACCGTCCCTCAGACTGTTGGAGGGCTGAACTACAGTAAAAACAAAACCTCACACTTTGTCTCAGCCCCTCAGCCCATTTGCCGTAACCCGACGGGACACATAAGCGTCCTCAGTGAGCCGCATCTGGCCTGCAGGCCGTAGTTTGAGAACCCCTATGACTTAGAGCCTTAGTTTCTTAATAAAAAAATTAATTAAATGATAAATGATAATAATAAATTATATATTCATATGTATAATATATATTAATATATAGAATTTTGTTAACCTTAAAGTACTATAGAAATGTGACTAATTATTACTCATCTGATTTTATATCCTAATAACATATATTAGAAATCCAGGACTATACAGTGATACACTTCTTTTTATATTTCCTTGCTTGATTAATTTGTTGTTTCCTGGTTTATGACTTTTCCCCTTTTTAGATTAGGTTTTATTTAGTTGTCAGGATTGGCTTGCTATCTTATTCCTCCTTCAAGGTTAAACTCAAATGCTGATTCTTTCATAAAGACTTCCAAGATTTTCCCAGCTAAAAGTGATTTCTCCTGAATTTGTTCTCATAAACCTTCAAAGTGCTCTTATGTAATTGTGTGTTTTATAATTCACATAATACACACATGTATGTGTTTTGTATTTATACACATAAAATGCAAATTACTCTCATTTCCCCAAACAAGATATGAAGCTTTCAAGAGCAGGAATTATGCTTAATATTTCTTTTTAATCTCCTTTCATATCTACCAGTGTAAAAAGTAAATAGTATGCTTAATAAATTAAATGAGACTATATATGAAGAATATGACATACATAAGGTACTCTTTACCTATTAGCTATTATTATTGAGACGTTTTTTATTCTATGCAGGAGACTGTAATTCACTTTCATAGTACTCAAAAGAGAAAAAAAAATAAAAATCTATACCTTAAATAATTTTATAATGACAGTATAGGGAATCCTTATGAGAATCCCAGTGAGTCTTGAGCATGCCTTTAGATAAATTTGTTTTCTGAGAACATTGGAACATGTTCACAGTCATCTGATAGAATCTCAGGAAACATAAAAAAGATCGGCCATCCTTCTGGTGCTTTCATTCATGAGTATCCTTTATTGCAGGCCTGTGTTTACCCCCTGGACCTGGCCAATTTCTAGAGTAAACATAATCCTCCTAAAGGAATGGACACATATTCTTCTTGGTGATGGAATATTCTCTTATGATGGAGCATCTTGAACCTGATGGAGATGCTTGTATCAAATGAGAATACTTAGCATAGTGACTTCTTTGCTCTTAGCCTATAACAATCCCTTAGTGGAAAGGGATTTTGAAGATCTGGCTAAGAAGTATTATGCAGTTTGTCTAGCCATGGCTCCTACTTGAGACTCTGAGTAGCTATGACCATGTGTCCTTGCAGCCAAGGACTTAGGATATTTGTGATCCTTGGAGTACCATTGATTATCATGTGTATGTTGGTTGTTTGTTATAGTGTCTTTATGGGATCATTGTGTTTGGTAATTGTGTATTACTTTTATGCTTTGACTTTCCTCTTCCCTTGTGTCTTATTAAAATCAAGGTTATGAGCTTATTATTATATATAATTATATTAATAATCATTATAGCCATCAACTATTAATTATGTCTCATGATTAATAATCAACATTTTTAATTAATATAATATATAACATATCAACATCAATAATTAATGATTTAATTATTTATGAATACATGTTAATTATTGTTATATATTAATTTTATCACATGTTATTATTAATATATTAACATATGCATATTAATGTAGTAATATATAATATATATAACTATTATATAGTAATAATATATTATGCCAGTTGAAATGAGAATTCTAAACTTAGATTACTCTTACAGGCAATAATGATGAATTGTATCAAATTAATAAACATTTCAGGTATGCATGTATGTAATATAACATGTAGCTATCTTCTAGGACTGTGGCAAGTTCAGTATGGAGATCCAGTGCCAAAAAAAAAAAAAGTCTCTGCTCTCATGGAGTTTATATTTTTTTTGGAAACTTCACTATTGTTATGAACAGCGACTTTAAAAGCTTATCTTTTCTTTCAGATGGCAAAAAAGAAATTCAGTGGATTAGAAATCTCCTTGATCGTCCTATTTGCAATCGTGTGTATAATTGCTGTGGCCTTAGTTGTAGTATTAGCAACAAAAGGGCCAGCCATCAAAGGTAAGGACATAGACTCTGAAACACAGTATCTTTTTAAGCCTTAGTATTACTCCCCACACATGCAAACACATGTACATGCATGCATGTGTACACATACACATAGTATACAAATAATTTATTGACACAAGGTCCAAATAAAAAGTATACACAAGCATTAACATCTGTGTACTTAGGTAAATAAATGTCTTCTCATGGAACCATATAGAACATATTTGATCCATAATCAAAACATACAAGCAGATATATATTGAGACCTGAAGTTTGAGATGGGAGTTACAGAGAAACACACATCAGCATCTACAGTTGAAGTTAAAAGAACATAAACACACATCCATTCATACCTGAGATATGGAGTAGTTATGAAGAGATAGACACACATTTTGCTTGTAGGCCAGTTTAAAGCATACACATATATAAAGACAAAGTTCTTGTAACAATTACTTATCTGGTTTTGTATTCCAGTGTCATGAATAAGGGCCAAGACCACAGGCCTCTTCTTCAGTTCAAGTTAAAAGTTTACATATACACTTATAGACATACATACAAAAGACCCTCTACAGTCTTAGTCTGGTTAGTACAGACAAATGTAGATGACTACCTCTAATCCAAGTTGAATGGTATCTGAGTTTAAATGCTTTTATACAGACAAGCACACACTGTAAAGAGACACACTAAATATTGTGGTTCATGGATTGTTTAGAAATACCTGAAATCACCAAGACACATAAACAACACATCTAAGCCAATATATAAGACTTGGGTTTGCACATGTCGGTATAATAACTCCTTCAGTTAAAGATAAATGTATACATTGCCATACAGACAATTAGCAAAGGGTATTTCCCAAGTGACAAATAGTGTAAAGGGAGAGAAATGTGTATTTTGTGACAAAAGTTAATCTTTTTTAAAGTTTATTTATTTTTCATATGCATTGTTTGATGAATTTTGTTGGGAGAGAAAATCAGAGCAAAAGGGAAAAACCATGGGAGAGTTAAAAAAAAAAAAAAACAACAGAAAAAAGAAGTGAACAAAGCATAATGTTGATTTACATTCAGTTTCCTTAGTTCTGGATGCTGATGACATTTTCTTTCCAAATTCTATTGGGACTGTTTTGGATCGCCGAAACACTGAGAAGAACCAAGCCTTTCATACTTGATCATCACACATTCTTGTTGTTATCATGTACAGTGCATTCCTCATTCTGCTTGTTTCACTCAGTCTCAGTTTATATAAATCTTTCCAGGCCTTTCTACAATCAGCTTATTCATCATTTTTTATAGAACAATAATATTCCATTACCTTCATGTATCACAACTTCTTCTATCATTCCCCAATTGCTGGGCATCTACTCATTTTTCAATTCTTTGCTACCACAAAAAGAGCTGCTATAAACATTTTTGCACTTGTGGGTCCTTTTACCTCCTTCATGATTTCCTTGGGATGCAGACCCAATTGTGGCACTTTTGGGGCAAAGGATATGCACAGTTTTATAGCTCTTGGAAGACAGGCCTTTATTTAGTGTCTACTGTGGGATATAAAGACAAGCTGAGAGAGATCATCCCTGGACAGTCTCAGAACCATAGTTAGATGAATATGGAAACTGACTCAATAGTCAGATCCAAGGAGGAGTCATTATTATCTTGACTTCAGCTTAGAAAGAAAGTTCCCTTTTAGAGAACCTCAATGATCTCCCTGCTGAAAAATTTCATCAGTGGCTCAGACAACAGTGAAGGTAAAAGCCCTGTTAAATTCACAGATGGTGAAAAACTAATGACAATGTAAACGGAAATAAAAGGATTATAGCACTTTCTAAAGTTGTGACGTTCATGAGATAATGTTCATAAAGTACATAGTGTAGGGGCAGCTAGGTGGCGCAGTGGATAGAGCACCAGCCCTGAATTCAGGAGGACCTGAGTTCAAATTTGGGCTCAGACACTTAACACTTTCCAGCTGTGTGACTCTGGGCAAGTCACTTAACCCCAGCCTCAGGGGGGAAAAAAAAAGTATAGTATAATGGTATAATGTATTATAAAATTGTTAATTACTATTTTTTCATCTTATTTTTCCCTTTCTTATGTTCTCTTTTACCATCAACTTTCCCTCCCTCACATCTTCCAGCTTATACCAAATTGAAGGATATTGCAAGATGAAGTTAGGATGGATAGTGACTATGAGAAAGAACATTTCTATCTCCTTATTTCTTTTTATTTCAAGATCAAGTGAGGGGTTATGGGAGAAGCCCTTGAGGGGGCTCTGGCTATGCTATCAAGGGCAATTTATGAGTTGTATGCTACAAAAATCTGGACCTGGAAAAATTACATTAATTTCTCATCTTGGTATTTTTTGGATATGATATTTTGGACAAATAACTTACTTGTCTGGCCACAGTAGTATTCTCCTATGGAAAATAAATTTATAATATAGAGTATCCCCAAAGGCTTAGTATAATATTAAGTTTCAAAAACTTAAAATTGCTCTAAGCTTTTTTGAATACCCTATCATATAGTTTCCTTACCACAAAGAACTTTCATGACACCCAAAGCCGATCACACACAGAAAAAAAAAATGTCAAGACTCACTGTGTGATAGAGATATCAGTTAATTTTTGTCACTTCTTAATAATCAAAATATAAAAATAGAACTCAGCTATAGTGTATGCCTTAATTAGTATGCTATCAATTAAGTCAGTGTTTTCATTAATTTAAGATTATATTACTTAAAAACTGCCTTGAGCATGGCATATGAAACATTGGAATAACAAGGCATCTGTTTTTTATTTTAGAAATTGTTTCAGGAGATGTAAGCCCACCTACTCCAGGAAAATGCCCAAGTGATGTGAATGTCAATATAGATGGGAGAATAAACTGCATACCAGACCAATTTGCAACAGAGGTTTGAAAATATTGTTCTCTTTTCAATTTCATTTGTTCTTTCAATCAGGGGTAATCGTACTATTTGGAGGCTATACATTTCTTTATGGAAATATGTTATCTCTTTGGGCCTAGATCATAACATATCTTGCCTATCGTAGGTATTTAATATATCTGTGTGGAATTTATGACTTTAAAAAATGGCCAATTCCATATTTCATGATATCTGTATATAAATTAGGCTGCTTTTGACCTTTTACTGTGAGGTTTTTCACTAGCACTCTATCAAAAATATAAGAATGAGAGCAAGAAGGTTATGGTTTAACCCATCCATGATTGTCCTTTAAATTTCAGGGAAACTTCTGTCACTTAATTGGATTGTTGGACAGTGTCTATGTAGGAAAACAAATGAATTTTTATTGTGACATTTTTTTTTCCTGGGAAAACATTGAAAAGAATGCTAGCTAAATATCAGCAGACTGTTTAAATGTTGACTTTGAACAAGTCACCTTACCTACTTATAAAATGAAGGAATTGGATCACCTGACCTCTCAGAACATTTTCAATACTTAATCTATTGTCCTTTGATTTAAAAGATAGAATTCAGTCTTTACTGTTTGTTTGTTGTTGTCTTTTTTTCCCCATTCAATCTGACATACCTGGAAATATATTTAAAGCTCTCTTTTAAATATTTTTACATTTCTGATACCAGAATCTTGAGAGAGCTCCTCCTCAAAGGATAATAATGTTGTGTTTAATCAAAAGAACTCACTGATGTCTAATAAAAAGGATATTCCTACCTAGAAGTATGAGAAAAAGTATTGCCTTATTCCTGGAGTCATATGTGAAAAGTAATATTGGATATAGGCAGTGAGAGCTTCTCTGGAACCAAGCAAGTTAAAGTTTCTCACTTTAACTCTGAGGAGACTTTGGACTCTTTTTAGGTGATCATTCTCTAATCTTTTCCCCACCATAGAAATTGGTGTTTGAGAACCTTCAAATTCATTAATTTTCCTTTTTGTAATTTCTTTTTGATATACCTGCACTATATTTGTCCATATCATTAAGGAACATCAGTCCCATTCCTTTGCATCATTCCATAGCTCACCACTTCTGACAGATAAAAGTAATCCCCCTTATAAATAAGGGATTTGTATAGATAAGATAAAAGCATATAAATTGAAGGTCAGGTGCTCATGACTCAAGGTAAAGAGCCATCTAACAGCTTTTGAGCTAATAGTTCAAAATATATTAGAAGATAAATTGTGGAGGGATGAGCCATCTTCCTTGAAGCTGATCCATGACCTGCAAAATAAACTTGTAAAGGTTTAGAAATGTTTATACAGTTAAAATACAGCTTTGATCTTTACTTTTAAAAAATTAAAAGTGAGAAGCAAAAAGGAAAAAAAAAACAACACAGATTTTGTAAACAATCAGTTGTCTTTCTGGCTAAGTAATTAAAGTTATACAATTCTGCATGGAAACTAATCATATTCATAAAGGAAGTCATGTAACAATATAGTATGATTTAGACAAAGATGATTATTGTGTAAGAGATTTTTCCTGGCTTCAATTCTGTTATACTATAATATTACAATTTACAAGTGTAAGGCTATTTCAGCTCTCATCATTTCACCTTCCCCCCATAGCAAGCAGGTAAAGAAAAGACCATTATTATGGAATTCTATTTTAAATTTAACCTTGGAAGCATGTTCACTGTGACGAGAAATATTCCATATGCAATGCGATATTTGAAAATGTTCATCAGGAATGTCATGTAACATGTCTTTGTCTTTTTATCCTTAAGTCAAAACATTGAGAATGAATTAAATTGGAAGCATTTGCAAGGAAGGGAGCATCTTTTTAACCTCCTTGTAACTCATTGAAGGAGAACCTTTCAGTGAATACTATTGTCTAAAAAACAGTCTAAAAAGTGCTGAACTCCCAGTATCTACATACATCAGAAATCAGGGAATGAATTGAATTTATGCATAAAGTTATTTGGGGGAAAGAAGAAACTGGAATACTCTTAGGGAGGGAGTTGGACATTAACGTTAGAAATGGAAATAACTAACCTCACAAATGACATTTATTTGATGTTGGTCTAGACTTTATGTATCCAGCGTGGCTGCTGCTGGAGTCCACTGGACAGTACCACCCACCCTTGGTGTATCTTTGGGGACAATCATGGCTACAAGGTTGACCATCAGGAAGAAACTAATGCTGGTAAAGACTAGTTTACTTTTCAAGCTTTAATCTATTCATGAAATAGATAGTTCAATAACTCATAGTTTTTTTTTTTGTTTGTTTGTTTGTTTTAGGAATAGAAGTTAGATTAAGCAGGATACCTTCACCTACCTTATTTGGAAATGACATTGACAATGTCTTGCTCACAACAGAAAATCAGAAACCCAGTCGACTTCGGTTCACGGTCTGGTTTTTTAACTAAGCTTTGGAATTAATTTTTTAAAATTTTTTTTAAAGCTTTTTATTTTAAAAATTTATGCATAGATAGTTTTCAATGTTCACCCTTGCAAAACCTTGTGCTTCATTTTATTTTCTCACTTCCTTCTCCTCAACTCCTCCCTAAGATGGCAAGTAATCCAATATATATTAAACATATGCAATTGGAATTAATTTAAAAAGGAAAACAATAGACACGATACTCCATGAATAATTTTTTTTCTTTTGAAAAAAAAAATGAAGGTTATTTCCTAACAGAGAATTTAAAATAATTTTAAAATGAAAGATCTTAGAGGGCAGGGATTTTTTTTTCTATGCTATCTTTTCATTCTGAATGTCTAGTACTATACTTGCATCATGAACCTTATTTAATGAAATTTATTGTTGCATAGACTACAAGACCACTTTATCAAATGTTAGCTGTCGATAGATGCTGAGTCAGTTCAAAGTTTAATACATTGTTATTGTTTTAACTTGTATAATAATAGTAATGATAAGCTGTGATATAACATTTAAGCATCCTTTCAATTTGAAACGCAAATTCTTCTTAGAGTAATGAATAGTTTGAGCTAAACAGTCCTCTGAGCTTTACTTGTTTCATTTGTAAAATAGATGTAACTATACATTTATAGCTTTGTGCTTCTACCATTTATATGGAACTCTGTGGCTTTTAATGTTTTATACAAATGACCTTTGATGATGTTACTATGATGTTTCTGCTACATGTAGTATGACCCTCATTTAATAGACAAGGAAAGAGGTTCAGAAAAATGAAGGGACTTAATCTTATGGACCTACTGAGGAAGGCTCAGAAATAGGATTCAAGCCTCATTCTCTCATGAAATGTAATTATCCTATTCATTCTAATATATCAAATCATTTCTATGTATGTGTAGATATATGCCACAAATGACTTCAGAAAGTTGAAAATAAACTCGTTCTCTTTATTTTCTTAGTTAGACAAGACTTGTAGCTCATTATTGATTTGATACCTGGATCATCAGAAAGAGCATTTTCACTAAATCTTAATTGGTTTCATATCAAACAATTTTAACTTGATTTAAAAATCTTAAATCCTTTCAGATTACTGACCCTAAAAACAAAAGATTTGAAGTTCCTCATCAGCACATCCAAAAATTTACTGGACCAGGAGCAGTGGATACAAAATATAAAATAGAAGTGACTGAAAATCCATTTGCCATCAAAGTAATTCGAAAAAGCAACAACAGAGTTTTGTAAGTGATTTCTTTTGATATCTATATGTCTCCCTACAAGATTTAGACCTTTTTATTTTCATTACAAAGATCATGAACAGAAAAGACTTAATTTAATCATTTATCTAGTAGTTTTAAGCTTCTTTTTTTAAGTTCCATATGTGCTTACCTCCTTAATGATATTCATATCATGTTATTGGTATGGAATGGAATGGTACCATATTGTATTATTAGATTTTCTAAACATAAAGAGAATAAGTTCTTAAATGTTCTACATTCTATTATATTAGTATTAGATAACAAAGTAGTCTTGGAAGTAAGGGAGATTTGAGTTCATGTCTGATCTCTGCCCATAAATAGAATTTCATAACCCTTGAGAACCAGTTTCTTCTTTGTAAAATGGAGATCTGTGTTACCTAACTAATAGAAGTATTATGAGGGTTGAATAAGACAACATGGAAATCATTTTGCAAAATTTAAAGCACCATTTACATATCAGTTATTATTACTTTCCCTACTTTGTTATTGAGATAAGAACAATGATAATAATACTGATAAATAACCTTTATGTTGTAAACAGATTTACAAAGAACTCTATGTATATATTGTATACATAGAAAAAATCATTTATATGGACATGTACACATAAGCAATATATATATATATATATATATATGAAATATATAAAATCAAGATATCATGCAAGAAAATAGATGATAGTCTCTTTTGTGCTTTACAACTTTACAACTTTAAATTAGGTGGTATAATTATCTCCATATGAAAGATTAATAAGCTGAGTGATTTAAAGGGACTTATCTAGAATCATGCAGTTTGTTAGTGGCTGAGGCAGAATATGGAAGAATTCACAATAGGTCTCTCACTCCAGTCTAGTTTTCTAGACCTTATGGGCAGGCAACTGTCTATAATCATAAATATAAATATTGACTAATTCATATTCAATTTAAAAAATGAATTTATTTATATCTGTAAATTTTAAGTACTCCAAATCACTAATAGAAGTATTAATTAAAAGACTGATAAAGTAAATAAATAGCAGGTTATTAACAATATCTTAATGGTTCAGGATATGATTTTTATTGAAGAGATAGATTAGTCTATGCACACAAAGTAGCTATCTGTGACTGTGCCTTGGCTCCTTAATAAACTGTAACTCCATGAATGAATGAATGGCCAAATTTGCATATACATATATATGTATATATATGCATGTATATATATATATTCCAATAAGTGATTACTAGATACACATTTTATCTATAATGAGAAATATTTTTTCAGCTAAGTTAATTTATATAGCTAGCTAACTCTTGTACATATTTTATTTATTTATTTATTTTATAATTATAATTTTTTTGACAGTACATATGCATGAGTAATTTTTTTATAACATTATCCCTTTTATTCATTTTTCCAAATTTTCCCCTCCCTCCCTCTACTCCCTCTCCTAGATGACAGGCAATCTCATACATTTTACATGTGTTACAGTATAACCTAGATACAATATATGTGTGTAAATCCAATTTTCTTGTTGCACATTAAGAATTGGATTCTGAAGGTATAAGTAACCTGGGTAGAAAGACAGTAGTGCTAACAGTTTACATTAAATTCCCAGTGTTCCTTCTCTGGGTATAGCTGTTTCTGTCTCTTGTACATATTTTTTACCTAGGGATAGAGTCATGGTTTAAATGATATAAGGAACTCCCAAATGAGGAAATTTTCCCTCCCATTGCATATCAGTATCTTTCTATTTTATAGTTTTAGGAGCAACAAGTCCTAAGAGTCACCAGATAAGTTGTTTTTTGTTGTTTGTCTTTCATTCTTAAAGAGAACTGAGACTTTGGAAAGATGATATCACGACTAGCAAGTGGACTGAATTGAAATGAGCGAGGGCTATGCAAAATCACTGATGCTCGCTCCTCCAGAGCCATCTAGATCCAGTGGCTAGCTATAGATCAGGACATCTGGAGATGGTTCTAGGTACAATAAGCCTTGACCTTTTTAATCATTGTTCTAGTGAACAATGAAGTGACTATTCTAGGGTTGTACAGGCAGTATATCAAATACAAGACTGGAGCCTATACTTTCTAGTTGAAGCCATCTAGCTATCTACTTCATCATTCTGTTTCTATTTCTACTTGCTTTGTGTCTACTTGTGAGCACAGATATATGGCTCAAGTGACACAGTGAATAGAATATTGGATTTGTGTCAGGAAAAACTGAATTCAAATCCTAACCCTCACTAGTCATGAGATCCTGAGTCACTTAATCTCTGTCAGTTTCAATTTCCTCATCTTTAAAATGGGAACAATAAGAACACCTATCTCACAGGATTTTTGTAAGGATTAAATAAAATAAAGATTGTAAAGTTTTTTACAAACCTTAAGTTGATATATTTCTATCTCTACCTCTATTTTCTCTACACATCTGTCTATCTATCTATCTATCATCTATTTATCTATCTATCCATCTATCCATCCATCCATCCATCTATCTATCTATCCCTCTATTTTCTCTCTACATCGGTTATCTATCTATCTATCTATCTATCTATCTATCTATCTATCTATCTATCTATCTATCTATCTACCTATCTATCTTTCTGTCTGTCTGCTGGTTGATCTATCTGTCCATCTATCAACACTATTATATTTTTTAGGTTTGACACAACTGTTGGGCCTCTGGTTTACTCAGACCAATACTTACAAATCTCAACCAAACTACCTAGCAACTATTTCTATGGAATTGGGGAGCATATACATAAACGGTTCCGTCATGATACTTACTGGAAAAACTGGCCCATCTTTACCCGGGATGAACTGCCTGGTGATGTAAGAAATCATATTCTATGTCTTTCTATAAATAGTGAAAAGAATGTTAGAGAAGAGTACACATCTGTGGGTTTCCAAGCTTTATCTGCTGTTGTAAATTTCCAATGAAATTTCTTAATAGCCAATAATATCTAGCACAATCATTTAGACATGAGGAGCATATTTGCTACAAAATTATAGGATGGTAACCCTCAGCCTTTAGAGGTAGCTTGTTTTCTATGATTATGAGTTCTGTTGAAGTTTGATGTTTCGTAGTAATAATAGCCAGATTCAAGCTGATTGTGCTATAGAGAGATCATATATCACAGAGCCACAGAGGTAGTCCTACAGAGCTAAAAAATGTTAATGTATACACTCATAATGGACTATGTATGAGAAGCTCATCAGTAGGAGGGTGGATAATTTGGTCCTTGGATTGACACATATCAGCATTACATAATTCCTTTATAACATGTTGGGATCAATCTAAGTTAAATGGGCAACTAGGATGGCCTTCGAGACTCTAGACTCATTTTCATGGCATGATGAGGCACCTAAAAGAGGCATTTTGGGGACATAAAGTTATAGTAAAGGTTCTATGCATAATGGTCAGAGAGCACGCTAAAGTAGAGAAGACTTGCCTTCAAATTCTACATTTGGCATACATACTAGCTATGTGATCTTGGCCAAGTAATTTATCTGGACCCCAAATAGACATCATTTTAGCTTCTAGGAAAGCCCTCTAAGATTATAAGTTGCAAAAAAAATTGCTAAATTATAAAGGGAGAGAGAATTCTATAACATATTCTATATGTTAATAAGATTAGAATTAATTCATTATATATCTTAAATATACATCACAATATATAAAGAAAAATTTCCAAGATAACATGGATTTGTGCTTCAGGTGGGCAAAAGCTTATATCCTGCAGCTACAGAGGTTTGAGCAAAAATATTTAAAAAGCACAGTGAGATTGGAAGTCATTAAGCAAGGAGGCTTTGTACATTGGACACTGGAACTCTGAGCCCTTTCCTGTGACAGAGTTCCTTCTAGTCTCTGTCTTAGACTCAGCCTGAAAATGAAGCTTTTGAATCTTAAAGGGGATTTCCAACATATTTTCAACCCCTTGATTGTGGCTGGTGCCAGCTTTATGGGGATTTTTTTTTTGGATGAAGTTAGGGTCTAAATTGTAGAGTACCTGGGAATGAGGTAAAAAGACTGTAAGACTTTCAGGTCCTTATTATGAAAATTGAAAGAGGAAAAACAATGTTTTAAATGTTTCTTTAGCATGTCCATTTTTTTACTTTCACTAGATTCTAACATTCCATGAAAAATATTTTGGTTTTCTTATAGAACAACCATAACTTATATGGCCAACACACATTTTTCACATGCATAGAAGATGATACAGGACTGTCATTTGGAGTTTTCCTACTAAACAGCAATGCAATGGGTAAGGATCCTTGGTCTGAACACATGCACTATAAAATCTCTGATTTTATCATGGTGGACATTCTTTCCAGTAATAAAGACTGAAACTTTGTTAGGTTTGCTCATATTGATTGCCCTTGTCCATGTCCTCCCATATTTTAAGAACCATATGGAATCTCTTCAGCATGTAATGGGATTTTCCTTGAATTTTAGAATAGTTGAGGATGTCAACAGCCAGCCCTATCACCTATTCCTTATTCTAAAAATGTGACCATGCTTTCTATTTTTCTGTTTTGGTAATTTTGTAATGTACTGCACTTCCCTACCTGAATGTTCTTCAACTGCTATCCTTTGGATACTAGAGTGCCTTGATTTCTAAACATATTATATCTGAATATTGATACTTGAAAGATAGGGATATTTAAAAGAAAGAATTAAAGTAAGTAAAATAACCATGTAATTTATTAAAAGCAATCTCTATACTACATATTTGCTAAATAGTACAGTAGATAAAGTGCCAGGCTTGGAATCAAGACGACAAGTTCAAATTGAACCTTAGACATTTATTAGTAACGTGATTCTCAGTTTCCTCATCTCTAAAATGAATTGCAGAAGGAAATGGAAACCCCCTCTGGTATCTTTCTCAAGAAAATTCAAATGAGGTCATTAAGATTTGTACACAACTGAAAATGACAGAACAATTGAAAATATATATGTATACACATAAAGAAAAAGAATGTTCCTGCTCCCACTTCCACTTTCTCTCTCCCCCTCTTTCTGTCTATCCCTCTGTTCCTTGTTGGAATAAGGGAGCCACCTGCCAATGGCCGCTGGAGGTCTAACTCAGATCTGTAGAATGAATCTCTTCCTGTGAGAGGATGATGATACAATGAGACTAAGAGGCAGTTGCTGTTCTCTGACCTCTTCACTGAGAGGCAGTTACCTTGTCTGACCTCTCTCCTCTTCCCTCTACTTCCAATTTATTTCATTCCCAGTCCACAAGCTACAGCTGTGTAGCTGCTTTGCAACTCCTTCAGATGTTATGATTCACAGCTGTGGAGGCTCTCAGAGAATTGACCTGCCCCTTCCCTTTAGGCATGGTCCAAACAGTCCTTTTCTGTCTCTATCTCTTTCTCTTCTCTCTGTATATGTCTTGTTTTTCTCTCTCTCTCTGTCCTCCTATATCTGTCTCTGTCTCTCTCATATATATATATATATATATATATATATATATATATATATATATATATATATATATATATATGTATATATATATGTATGTATGTATGTATGTATGTATGTATGTATATATGAAATTATATTTTCAAACTGCACCTGCTGCTCTAAATTGTCAATAAAATCTCTTAAAATTCAATAATTTCTACTACAGAAATTTAGGTACTTGAAACATACTAAATGTAAAATCATGTGATGATAATCTTCATCTACAAGGAGTATCTTTTGATATAATGTATATCCAGAAGAAATGTATTTAGCCTAGATACAAAGTTTTGACTTTTATGTGAATATTCACAACATTCAAATGTATTGAATCTGTAGCCTTGTCCCCTTAAAAGTTCTCTATCACTACAATACTTGCTTTCAATTTCCCCCCAAAAAAAAGTATGTTTTGGATGTAGATAGGTTTTGTGTCATTTTTCTTTGAGGGATTAAAAAACAACCAAACCAAAAAAAAAAATAAACAATGCCAGAAAGAAATTATATGAGCAATGGTTTATTAGTGTTTATAGTTCTACTCTACATAAGTTGAAGTATTTGGTGAGAGGTACAAATTTCTGCTTTTTTTTTTCCTTAAAAAATATAATATGAAAAGATAGAAATCTATGAATTGCCTATTTTGCATTATTGTATTATCTAAATTTTATGTAGTGATTATTTTAGTTCTGCATATTATTTTACTGTTGACATTTGCTTTTTCAAATTTTATTTCAACAGAGATTTTTATCCAGCCAACTCCTATAATAACTTATAGGGTTATAGGTGGAATTCTGGACTTTTACATTTTTGTAGGAGATAATCCAGAACAAGTTGTCCAACAATATATTGAGGTATGTCTAAGGCTTCCTTTACAGGACATAGAAATATCTTCTTTTCTTTTTTTCAAAGGTATCAAAAGATTGTTTTCTCTCTGTGTGTCTCTCTGTCTCTGTCTCAGTCTCTTTCTCTGCCTCTGTCTGTCTGTCTGTCTGTCTCTCTCTTTATAAATATATATATATATATTTATATATACATTCACATATATATATGTATGTATGTATATATTTCAGATTTCTGCTGCCTTATAATAAATATGATAATATTTATAATATATAATATATAATATGTATTATATATAATATCATATAATAAATATGATAATAAACATATGATACCTCAAAACAATATTTTCCTGTAGAGTCTATAGAATGTTAGACATATATAAAACGGGTCTTAGGAAACATCTAGTTCAATCCTTTCATTTTGGTGGTGGGGAAATTGAAGTTCAGGGTCATAGATGTAGTATTATAGCAAGCCTTCAGTCCAAAGTCTTTTAATTTTCCCATTTCATTCAACAAGCATTTATTGCCTACAATTTGCTGGGTTCTGTTCTACGACTTAGAGGGACAATGACGAATGAAATAATCTTTACTATGAAAAAGATTACATTTTATTGGAAATCATATAGGTAGATGTAAATATATAGAGAAAAGTCTAGATAGTTACCATGTGTCAGGCTCTATGCTAAGTGCTAGAGATACAAAGAAAGTGGAAATATTTGTGATTTTATATTTCTTGCCTCTGGTATTACATTTTACTAATGTTGAACACTTCAGAGTTCTGAATCTCTAGTCACACTCTTTGAGCTGGCTTAAAATTGATCTCTTGATTGTGGCTGTGATTTCATCTTGTTCATTTTTGGGGAGAAATTCCCACATAAGAGAGAAATGTGAGGTTACTTTAATGCTATTATAGTTTTCCTCTTTTCCATTTTTTTACATATTCTATTCTCTACTTGTCCTTCCCTATTTGAAAATTTCCATACAAAAAGCCAAGTATCTGTAGGTTCTCTACATTTTCCTTACCAATAGATGATCCTTAAATTTTAGCTTGAACTCGGTGTTAAATAAAACTTAAGTTGAATATAAATCACATTATGAGCAATCAAATAGGAGTTTTCTCTACACAATTGTTAATCAATCAGGGAGCAATAACATAGTATGAATGAGAAGAAAATACTGGTTTAATTGGTTCCTCTTAATCAGTAATTCTTTTTACACTAAAATTATATGCCAATTTTTCTCCTTCTGAAATATTTTGGTAGTGTTTTATTTACATAGACTAAGGGAGATGGATATATTGTTTTGGAGTTTTCTTCTTTTTTAAACAAAATGTCATCAGTGTAAATGTGTGATCAGCACAATTGTACAGACTCTACATTTGTTTTCTGTGTGGGGTTTCCCTGGGACCTGGGGGTTAGAGGAACAAGAACTTCATTTGGATCTTAAGAAAAGAAATTGGGTCTTTGATCTTTCATAGTGACCTTATATAAGTAACCAAATAAATTTGGCGATCTCAGAATAAAACAAAGATGTCCATTATAAAATTATTCAACTTTAGCCATGATCCATATTATGACAATCATTGTTGAGATGGGATGGAATGACTGTCACTATTAAACATTTCTCTTGATTTTAACTTTGCAAATGTCTTCTTATGTAATGTATTGCTGTCTTCCTCCCCTAAATATTCTTTTCAATACTTTAAAATTATTGTTCTTTTTTAATTCTCTGTAGTAGTCTTTTGTTCTATTTACTGGAACTTCCTATGGTATCTTGTTCCTTTTCAGGTTATTGATCCTTGGTTGATTATTTTGGAAAGATGAAAAGGAGATAGGGATAGAGGCAGGAGAAAAGAAGAGAAAAAGGGGAGGGAAGATAGAGGAACTAATGGAATGCAGGCTAAACACTAATTTTTTCCCCATGATATATTATGATATATAGAGAGAAAACTTATGAATAACTTCCCAGAATATTTATAATATTTATGTTATACAGTAAAAGTTACTTTAAACACACTGCTTCCCTCATTTCCTTCTTCCCTTCTTTCTTTCCTCCCTCCTCCCCTTTATCATGTCTATATTTCTTTTAATGCTAAGAAAAAATAGTAACATTGCTGATAAAAACGAGACATCTTTCTCTTTATGACTAATCAATATTTTGCATGTCTTAGCTTATTGGACAGCCTGCAATGCCTTCCTATTGGGGTCTTGGATTCCAACTGAGCCGCTGGAATTACCTAACTCTTGATGAGGTAAAAAGAGTGGTACAAAGAAATCGAGAAGCAGGCATTCCTTTTGTAAGTAGAACAATTTTTTTCATATATAGATTCCTGATATATATATATATATTAACAGTCCTAAACTGAATGAAAATATGAAGAGTTTTATGATATTTCTTTCTTATATATCCTGGAAATTATACTCATTTCTCACATTTTATATACACTCTGAATTATAATACATTCATGCAATAATTTTACTATTTCAGTCAGCATTTTATGTGGTTATATGTATACATATATTTTTTTAAATCACCCAACATATATATCATAAGTTTTTAAAATTGTGCTGCATTGATTTTAAGTGATGACCCCCCAAAAGTAACAAGTGATAGTGACAATTTAATTATATAAAAAGAAAAAATAATATCAATGTCATAATGAACAAATAGAAAAAAGTTAGATTTTAAAAAGCATCATTTTAATTGGTAGATAAAATGATCTTAATGTAATATAGACAATTAAAATGGAAAAGTGAGATTTAGAAAAAAATTATTTACTTTTGATTATGTTATTGCTTATAAAATCATATAAGCAATTATAAAATTGCTTAAAATATTTATAAAATTCAAATATTCCTCATGAATGTAATTGAACTTTCAGTAATATTATTAATAAAAATTTTGATCTGTAATTTAAAAATTTTAGTGTCTTGATACCCATTCTTTTTTTACTACTTACTAAAATATTTTTTATTGATTTCTAGGATGTTCAAGTCACTGATATTGACTATATGGAGGAAAAGAAAGACTTTACTTATGATTTGGACAAATTTGCAGGACTCCCTGAATTTGTTAAAGATTTGCACGATCATGGGCAGAAATATGTCATCATTCTGGTAATGATTAACTACATATAATTTTTCATAATTTTGTATTGTAAAAATTAGTAGATTGCCCTAATGTTTCTTCTTTTCTGTTGTTAGGATCCTGCCATTTCTATAAACAAAAGACTTAATGGAGCTCCTTATGAGACATATGATAGAGGAACAGCAAAAGATGTGTGGGTAAAAATGGCAGATGGGAAAACACCACTTATTGGAGAGGTAACTCTTGAATTCATAGACATTAGGTCTCATTCTACTATCCCTTCATCCTATTATTTAATACCATAAAATTTACATCAACAGATACATCTGATTTCAATAGCAGATTATATGCTCTCTCATTCACAAGGAAATAATGGATAGTATCATAATAATATCTGAAGTTGGAGGGAATATTAGAGATTATCATGGTCTCACTTCCTCATTTTACAATGAATAAATTTCCAGGAATAGAACTGTGATGTCTTCTTGACCAAGATCACACCAAATTAAGTGGCAGAGATAAGGTTTAAACTCGGGTCCTTTTATTCAAGACCCCCTACTCTTTTTATCATTTAATATCATCTAAGTCTAACTCCTTTTTTAATGAGGAAACTAAGGTCGGGAAATTTGCCTTAGATAACCTAGAGAGTCAGGACTTGGATTTTGGTCTTCTGATTCATTCATTTTAATTTTTTTTAACTAAAATATAGAGCGATAACTAGTATTAACATTACTTTATTATAGTTTTACCTTTTACTTTCATTTATTCTCTGATGGAGAAATTAAAAAATATCATAATAATTCAATAACAACAAAAAACGGTCAACAACTAAAATAACTGATTTAAAGGGAGGAAAAGATAATTATTAGATCATATTGAAACTGCATTATTCAGAGAACTAAATGACAATATATGGTTTCACTGTTTTTTTTTTTTTGTGGTCATCCTCTGAAATCATAAGGATCAAATCACATATCATTTATAGATTTGCAAATACATGATTAAAAGTAGCTCTTTTATTTTGTTTTGTTTGGCTTTCCATATCTCACATGGACTATCTATTAGAGGGTAATCAAGATGTGATGGCTAGGTAGTGCAGTAAAGAAAACACAGGATTTGGAGATAATCTTAGCTCAAATCTTCCTTTATACACTTACTGGCCATTTGATCCTAAATGTGACTTAACTTAGCTTCATTTTTGTCATCTGTAAAATGGGTGTAATAATAACACTTGCTTCTCAAGATTTTTAGGAGGATTAAATGAGATGGCACATGTAAATGCTTTGCAAAACTTAAACTGCTACAGAAATGTTATTCACATTATTCATGGGCTTGAGTTTGTGCCATTTGAGGGTTCTTTAGAGACAATGAATTAATTCTAGACTTTTTCCACTATATCACACTGCCTCTAGCATTTGGCATGAAGCAAAAATGCTTTGCTCTCAATGGAGAGTGCACTGATAAAAATAATAAAAGTTACCTCAGTATAAAGTGGTTATAAATATCACACTGAAAGACCATGCAGCTGATCACAGAGTTAGGCTTACATCTTGGAACACATGGTTTTTCCTTTCTTTTTTTTGGAGAGGGATGGGACTATTTTTTATATCATTATTATCATTTGTTTGAATCATTAGATCTTCTGTCCTTGGAATACAGCAAATACTTGTCCTTTAATTGAATGGAAAAGTTCTAGAATGTAAAAGAAAAAAAATAAATTTCCTTGCTCAATGACCAGAAGATTTAATTTTTAAATAGCAAATACTGTTTCAAATATGTATCATGGTAATCATGTCAGTTGAGGGATTTTTCCATAGTAAAAAGTACCAGGTATTGGCTGGGCTTTTGCACTATTGAAAGGATACGGCAATGATAAAGCTATCATGGAACAGGTCAAGCAAGCTCATAAGATCCCCTTCTTAAATTTACACTGAGAATATTTGCATATTAGAAATCAGCAAATGATACAAACCAGAGCTTGATTTATTAGTCTGTTGATTATATAGATGTCAGAAGCCAATGGAGAAAATAATAATGTAGTTATAACTTAAAAGTGTGTCAATTATTTTTTTTGTTGTTGTTATTGTTTTGTTGTTTTGTTGTGTTTTTGTTGTGTGTGTGTTTTTTTTTTTTTTTTGGAGAGCTAGTTGTTAAACATTTACTAGAACATCATTTCTTGCATCCAATGACCCATGATCACTGAGCAGAGCTTTAGTGAGCTATGCAGACTGGATATACATGTTGAATTTGAATAAATATAGTGAACCAATTGGAGCAGGGGGTGGGATAACCACATTGTCAAAGAAGGGGTGAATTAGTTAAGATCAGAAAGAGTATCATTCAGAGCTCCAGGCTAATCAGCTTGGGTGAAATAGGGAAAGCCAATTTAAAACAATATTAAACAAAATAAAAGAAAACGTTTTTATCTTGTATTTGCAAATCTATAAATAACATGCATTTTGGTCCTTATGATTTTGGAGGATAATCACAAAGCATAGTTGAAATCATCTAGTGTAGCTAATAAGACAGAGCTATTTCTGGCCATACTTGTCAGATTTTTTCCTGTGAAAACAAAAAAAAATTTTCAGGGTTAAAGCAAAAGAAAGAAAAATAAGATACAAAGAAGATAGTTAGCATGTGTAATCTGACAACTAGATTTAACTGACTTCTACCAGATTTGTTTTGATGATATTGTTCTGTGTTCCACCCAGAAAATTTATCCAATGAAATAATAATGTGGAATAATATTTTAATATATAAAACCCCAAATAAGAGTTAGATACAGTATAATTATTATATATATCCTGGTTATGAACTGTTTTCTTTCCTAATATATCATAAACTCACTCACCCTATGTCTATGTATAGCTGTTAATAACTTCATCATTTAACCTTTGACATTTAGGTCTGGCCTGGTTTAACTGTGTATCCAGATTTCACCAACCCCAACTGTACAGACTGGTGGGTAGAAGAATGTCAAATTTTTCACAATACAGTGCCCTATGATGGATTATGGATTGTAAGTAATTAAAAAAAAAAAAACTCAAATATCTGAAAGTTAAGTTAAAGTGATTATTTAATCATAGTAAGAACTTTGGATTACTAGGACGTTTTTCACTAATATAGAAGTTTAGACATTTCTGTGATACATATTAATAAGAAAATTCAGGAATACAAATGAAAATATTTTTGATTCTACCAGTTTACTGGTAATTGTCATTTTTGATATGTCCATTTTTATTCTCTATATATAGTCTAAAAATGTGGAAACTGAGACACTGGCTTTTAAAAAGAGCAACAACAATAATCAATTTTTTTTCTGTTTCATTTTGTTCCCTTCTATCTTGGCTGTTTAAATATATTGTCTAAGTCATGAATCCAATCACCAAAAGGTCCAGAAATACCTTTTGTACCACAGCCATACACATACACCTCTGTTCTATTCTATCTGTTTCACAAGTATAGACTATTGATTGACAAGAGTAAGGGAAAGTTTATCCTCCTGAAACTTAGAGTCAAAGGGAGATAAGCTATACAAGAATATAATTTCCATACAGGCAAGCATGATAAGTGCTTTAAGAGAGGTATGGACAGTATCTCATTGGAGGAGAAAGAGAACTTTTTTTTCAGGTGGAGTAATAAGAAGAGTTTGTAGTGGTGATGATGTTTGGGCTGCACCTCAAATTATGGGAAATAATTTGATAGGGTGAAAAGATATAACCAAACACAAACTTGGGGGAGATTAAGTGAATAGGAAGGGTTTACAGAGGTAGGGGAAAGTAAAAAGTAACGTTTGAGGAAGGGGAAAGAGAATGTTTCCCTTATTCATTAATTAGTTTTCTCTTTTGGCTAATCTTTAGAAAGAAAATCAACAATAATCATTACATTTTAAAAGCTCTACCCATATCAATATTTTTTAATCGAGTTGATATTTCTTTTGTAGGGAACATCTAGTATGAAATTTCCTTTTCTACATGCTCATAGCTCCAGTTTTAGAGGACTGATTCAGATTTGGAAAGATAGTGACTTGTCAAGGATAACACAGACATTATTTATCAAAGACAGGACTTGACTGAACCCATGTCTCATTGTTTGAGACTATTCTTTTGTGCCATGTTGTTGCTATCTCAGTGGAATGTATCCTGAAAATAATTAAGCATCTACTTTTCTGGAATAATCACCAAAGCTCTTGTCTAAGTAGTATCTCATATCTTTGCTTTCTGTGATTATTTCTTGTTGGTGGATTACATATAAAATAAAATAAAAGTTCTATTCGATATTCATATGTATCTGCTGAACAGCCATTTGTAAAGAGAGAAAGGTTTGCCCAAAGGTCATATAACTAATATATTATCAGAAGCATGACTTGAACCTTGATAGGTCTTCCTGGATCTTAGGTTGCCCCCAAATTTACTGTTCCCTTTTTCAAATAAAATTAATGATGATGATGAGATGATGAAGGCCATAATATATAGAGAGTTTATAAATTTGAAAAGTTTTCTCATATTATGTCATTTTAACCTCACAATAACCCTGTGGGACAGTTGGCTCATTTTACAAATGTGGAAACTGAGGCAGTTAGAGGTTAAGTGACATGTTTAGGGTAACAGATTACAATAGAATGTTGGACCTAGAAGCAGGAAGACCTGGATAAAAATTCTACTTACACTTAAATCATTAGAACACCATTAATCACACTCTATAAGTAGACTATTGTTAGAGAATTCAAAAATTCTTCCCAAAACAATAAAGCAACCAAATTGCCTTCCTAAAATTGGGAATGTGCATTGAGGATCTTATGATAACTTTTACAATAAAAGATATTATCTTTTACTGTATCTCTTCAGGATATGAATGAAGTTTCCAGCTTTGTTAAAGGGTCAAAGGATGGATGTATGCCCAACAAATTGAACTACCCACCTTTCACTCCAGGTAAGTTTGAGACCTTTTATAATGTAAAACATAATCCCCCCCCCCCATCCCAAAGGAATTGCTCTGAATTAAAAACTTTTTTTTTTGGTTTACTACAAATCCATACCTATGTTTTGTTTTGTTTTTGCCTTCAAAGGCACTAGTAGAAGAAAGAGAAAATCTATTGGATTATTATTCAAAGAGATATTTTTTCTTATTCATAGTTGAGATGATCTTAACAACAGAAGCAATGCTTTTAATGTACTCTACGTACTACTGACTTCCCTTTGCCATAAATCTCTTTGCTATTATCATGAAATTAAAAGCCAAATCAAATGAAAGAATGTTTTCCAAGAGTACTTTAGAAGTTGCTTTAAAAAGTCTTACAATGTAGTCCATGCAAAATAACAGCATAGCTCATTGCATGTCATTACCAGAAAAGCTGGTTCTTCTTATTGCAGAAGAAAAATGAACTCTTGCTACAATTCATTAATGGAAAAAAATAGCACTATAAAGTTTACAAAACATTTTACAAAATTTATTCTTATCACTATTGTCTTCCTCCTCAGTAGATAAGAATTATTACTAACTTTATTTTACAGAAGAACAAATTGAGGCAAAGAGATTAAATAATATGCCTAGGATCACACAGCTAATAACTGATTCTTCGGACTCTTGGTCAAGCATTCTATACCCTGTGCCACTGAGTTGCCTCTGCATGAAGCTTGAGATGTCTTTGGCAATGATCTGCCAAGAGAGGCAGGGCAATGGAGTAGGCACATTGCTTTATTCCGAGTCAGGAGAGCTAGATTCACATTCTGTCTCTGACACAATCTCTGTGATCTTGGACCAGTCAGTTCTCTTGTCTGATTATCAGGTTCTTTATCTGTAAAATGGACTTCCTGAAATTGTTATGATTGAAGTTTTCTAAAGATTTAAAATTAATATTATTTCTATCTCATTGTTATTGAGATTAGAATGATGAATCATGCTATCATCTTCTCAACTAATCTAAAAGTCTATGAAACAACATAAGTTCTTAAAAGTGACAGCCATATTTAAAATTTAATTCCATGCAAACTTCTTATGATTTATGATTTTATATGTATGACAATGGAGGATGTACTATAAAAAGACGAAAGTCACAAAACAGTTTCATATTGGTATTATGCATGATGAAAAAACAAAAAAAAATGGATCTTCATCGAATAGAATATATGTTCTTTGAGGGTATGGACTGTTTAGTTTTTGTCTTTATAATCCTAGTACTATAAGTAGTTTATTGATATGAATTCATATTTTAAAATGAGAAAAACTTTTGTGAATAATTTTGTTTTGTATTTTTAAGAAATACTTGACAAAGTCATGTTCTCAAAGACCCTTTGCATGGATGCTGTGCAGACCTGGGGGAAGCAATACGATGTCCACAGTCTTTATGGATACAGCATGGCAATAGCCACAGAAAAGTAAGGGAGGAAAGCATTGTTTGCTGTCTTTGTTAAATAAAAATGAGAAAATAACTCATATTATCAAACCACACAATGAATGTATAAAAATTAAAATGAACTACAGTATAGGTTACCATTTACTGCCTAAAATTTTCAAAGCATTGTAGGAAAATTCATGAAACTTTCAAAAATAGAGAATTGAAAGATTCATCACCAATTGCAGGTTGGTATCTTCTCTGTAACTTAGTGAAAGTTGCATAGAACACTCCCAGGGTAATAATATCCAGAGCTCAATATATTATGCAATAAAAAAGTTGGAATATTTATTTGACTTTACTATTTACTTTTTTCCCTCTCCCCTTTTCTTTTCTCCCCTCCCGTCCCATTTCTCCTTTCTCTTTTCCTTTTCTTTCCTCTTTCCTTTCCTTTCCCCTTTCCTTTCATTTCCCTTTTCCATTCTTTTTCCCTTTCCCCTTTTCTTTCCCTTTCCCAGTGTAGCACATGGGATACTCTTTCTTTCATATTGGTTCGTAAAATAGAGGTACTTCATGGTTGAGATGCTTTGTCTGAGAATTTACCATATGATCAGCATTTGTTAAAATTTACCATGTTTTAGGCACTGGACTAAGCATTAGGGATACAGATAAGAAAAACCTTTCTTCCCTCAACAACAATCTAACAGGAAAAGCCAATACACAAAAGAAGTTGAAAAGTTGGTAGGAAAAAGTTGGAGGCAGATTGTTAGGGTGTGACCAGCATGTGTGGGTGCTTATTAGGATGATGGTGGAGTCAAAATCAGGCAGAAGTGCTGATGGCAAATGAGTCTTTTTGTCATTTTTAGTCTTTTATAAGATAAATTAGGGGAAGGGATTTTTTTCTTTGCCATCTAGCCTCCAATCAGAGAATTTGAAGAAACTGAGGATACTGATAAGCTGAAGTTTTATATATATATATATATATATATATATATATATATATATATATATATATATATATATATATATATATATATATATATATATATATATATATATATATATATATATATATATATATATATATATATATATATATGAGTTTCTTGGTTATGACATCCTGATTATGAGTTTATACCAAGTAGAGCACCATGAAGGTGATAGTAGAATAGAAACCCAGCAGAGCTGCTGGTTACAATCACTTGAAACTGCAGCTTGTACAGATTAGTACATTAAGAATTCCTTTGGAAAAGGGAGTTGGTGTAGTGATTGGTAAATATAAAGTCAAGTTAAACATAGTAGGAAAAAGCTCTGGCTCCTAAGTCAAAAGAGGTGAATCTTAAATCCTTCTTAGTCATTAGGTAGCCAAGTATTATTGGGAAATTCATCTCTTTGAACTTTAGTTTCATCCTTTGTGTATCAGGAGACCTCAAAGGTAATTTCTAGTTCTCACATTTTCATTGTGATTCTAAGTGGTTATTACAGTTGTTAGGAGGCTGGAAAAAAGTAGGTTAGCACTTATTTGTAGGAAAAGTAAATGATGATAGTAGATGGTAGGGAAAAGTCCAGGGATAGTCTACCTCTCCCTCATTTTAAATTATTGATACCATTTAATGAGAACTCATGTAGAAATGCAAATACTATTTTTGGTGATTCATCCTATGGAAACCACGAAGAAAGCTGCAGAAAAAAAATGATTTCTCATACTCAGATTTAGAAGAGTATACTACCAGAGATACAAGACAATATACTCCAAGAAATAAATCATTTCATTCCTTTCAACAACCATTAACTCTGAGCCAGGAACTGTTCAAGATACTAGAAAGACAAAGACAAAGACCAAAGTCTTTCCTCAAGGAGATTACATCCTATTAGGGGATATAAAATGTACACAGATAAGTAAATTGAAATTAAATAAAAGGTAATTAGAGAGGCACTAAAAGCTGTAAGGCATTAGGGAAAAGCAACAGCTGTAAGGGATTAGGAAAAGTATCTTTTGGGAGTTACCACTTTATTTTGAGCCTTGGAAGCAGATATTGGGTACTTGGATAAAAGCATGGAGATAGGAGATAGAACTTCACATTAGTTTTATGGCAAATAGACCAACTGGACTGAAGTACAGTATGTATAACTTGAAGTAATGAGTAATCATCTTGGAAAGTAGGCCTTAAATCATATTGTAAAGGGCTTTAAATGTTAAAAAAAATTACATTTTTCTTTCTAAGTTTCATAGCATCACTAAAGCAAAATGGAACAACAAAATGGTATGACAAAATAGGCTTTGTGGTTTTAGTGTATATGTATGAGCATATATGTGTGTGTGTGTGTGTGTGTATATATATACATATATATGTATATATATGTGTGTGTGTATATATATATATATACATGTATATGTATATATATGTGTGTGTGACATACATATATATGTATATATATGTGTGTGTGACACACATATATATAAATAACTTTGTTTCTGTATTACATATGTTTAAATGTGTTTTACATTTATACATATATAAATATATATGTATATATGCAATAGTATGGATTTCACATCTAGCTATCTATATAGAGTGGATGGGTACTAATGGGGATATAATTTGATAAACATTTTTATTCTTGATAAACATGCCTGCATGTCCATGAAAAACCTTCACCAAACTCATAAATTTCCATTGAAGTTTTGAAAATGTACTTATTCATTAATCTTCTCACATTTTAGGGCCATTGAAAAAATATTTCCAAATAAAAGAGGCTTCGTTTTGACTCGATCAACTTTTGCTGGCTCTGGGAAACATGCTGGCCACTGGTTAGGAGATAACACTGCTTTCTGGGAACACATGGAATGGTCAATCACTGGTTTGCTGGAATTTAGTCTCTTTGGAATGCCTTATGTAAGAACATTTTCCCTTTTTGCACAAAATATCCCTGAAAATGTTTTATTTAAGTTTATTGAACTAATGCCATCTTAATGGTTATATGTTTAGAATACCTGAGAACATGGAAAGAACTACAGAATTTGCATCCTTGTCCTTTGGCTCTAAAATGGGGCGCCATATTGAACTATTTTATACATTTTTACTTGTTATATTTATTCTTTCTTATTCAGAAGAAAGACACAGAGAAATAATTAAAGGAGAAAGGAGCCTAAGAAGAACATGTTTTAAGAAAAGCAGCTAGGGAGTATTTCTTGGTGTTAAAAGTTAAAGTTAATTCTTTGCAACTACTACTAAGAGCCGCTTTTTCTATAAAGGGCCTAATAGAACTAGTCTAATCCATAGCAGCAGCCCTCTAAACAATTCAAGACAGTAATTATGTCTCCTCAGGGTCTTTTCTAACTAACCACATTCATTCCCTTCAATAAACAGCAAGACCTTGAGGTCCTTTACCACCCCATTTGCCCTTCTCTGGATATTTTCTGATAAAATCAGTGTCTATACCCAAACATAATATTCCCAATGTGAGGTGACAAAGGGTTCAGCAGCACTTTCATAACTCCCTAGTCCTGGATTCTAAACCTTTCTGGATTCTGCTGAATACTGAATTTGGTGAAAATCAATATGTGGTGATATTAAGAGAGAATGAACTAACAAGGAGATGAAAACAAGAGGATATAAAACAATAACTCATTAAATGGAACAGAAGCTTGACATGGGAAAAAAGAATTGAGGAAATTTATAGCAGAGAATGTGAATATGTGTGTTTTTTAGGCTGGAGCAGACATTTGTGGCTTCATTTTTGATACCACAGAAGAGCTGTGCACTAGATGGATGCAGCTTGGAGCATTTTATCCATTTTCTAGAAATCATAATGGGGAAACATTCAAGGTAAGTAAGCTTCTGATAGTCATCCTTTGTCCTCAAAGAGAACCATGAAATCAGGAGGTTATACTATGACATGCAAGTGAGATTTAAAAACAGATTTAAGTGAGATTGGGCTGTGCATAGTTACCAATATTATTTTTTCTTCCAGAACCACCTGAGTCCGATGATAAGAGATGTATCAGGACAACTAGAGATGGTCCTGGATTCAGTGAAAGGCCTCAGTCATTTTGAGCATCTCAACTGACTGAGGCAATGACCATTCAGTGATTAGGGCTAAATAAGAATTGAGGGAAAGAATGGCTTCTTTTACCCAGTTAACAACATTTTGAGAGGGGAAGATTTCTGGCCAAAACAGAAACAATTGCTATTTACATTGATTCTTTGTCAATTGAGGACCAAACAATTAGGTCTTGATCTGAGGCCTGTTGTTGGCCAATCAATGAAACCCAGAGAGATTTCAGTTTAAGGCATGATCCTCAAGAAAGAAATTTAGCTGTCAAAATGCAACATATATTGGGAAGTTTCAGTGATCCTCCCAAGAAAACAAACAAACAAATCCAAACAAAAATATTCCTTTGGACATAGCACCCACAGGTAAGGCTATGGTATCTTATGCAGAAAGAAAGGAAGGAAGGAAGGAAGAAAGAAAAAAGAAGGAAAGGAAGGAAGGAAGAAAGGAAGGAAGGGACCAATGAAGGAAGGAAGGGGCCAATGAAGGAAGGAAGGAATAAGTAAAAAAGAAAGAACTGTGTTACTGAATTGATCAGCTAAGTTTTACCTCCAGTGGGCCAGTTCTACTCACCAAAGTTATTGTTGTCCTTGATTATTAAAGAGGACCATAACATCAGGGAGATGATGCTATGATATGCAAGAACATTGGATTTCATTCACTCTCAAAGTGAGGATGGGTCTGTACAAAATCATCATCCTCATTTTCTCCTCCAGAACCAACTGGGTCCTGTGACAAAATATAGATCAGGACAACAAAAAATAGTCCTGTATGCAGATTCTAGTGCCTTATTGGGTGACGTTTATTATATTCTCCCATCATTTGATGATACTGAAAATATATATTGCTTTCTTATACAAATATGAGGCTACAGAAGTAGTCTTCAGAACTTTTATATCTTTAGGCAAATGAATTAAAGGGGTAGAACTTCTCAAGTCAATCTTGAAGAGCTAGTGTAGAAGTAAAGTTGGAAGTCTTAAGTCACTTATGAGCTAATTCCATAATCTCACTTTAAAATGACTGTTCCTTAAAGTTTTGAGTCACTGCGGTACAATGGAAAGACCATTGAGTTTGATGTCAGAGGATATGAATTTGCCACTTTGACCCTCATAAAAGTAGCTTTGATACTTTCTGCTTGCATGACCTTAAGCAAACCACTGAACCTCCCTAGCCTCAATTTATCCTTCTGTCAAACAAATGGATGGGCTAAATGGACAATCACTAGGTTTCTTTTTAGATTTAAATCTCTGATCCCATGTCCTAGTTTAATCCCGTTTTTATATATGAACTGGATTTTACTGGAATCAAATGATTTCCTAAAAGTCATTCATTTATTGAGTGTCTTTACTAGGTAGATAGATAGAGTGTTCATAACGTGCTTAGTTTGTATCAGGCACCATATAATAAACACTGGGGATATAAAAACCAAAACCAAAACAATATCTACTGTCAAGCAGTTTGCATCCTAATATAGGAAGATAACATATAAAGGGCAGCTGAAAAGTTGATTTAGGCTGGGCCATCAACGGGCATTTAGAAGACTCTAGAGAATGAAGCAGACGATTATTATTAAAAGATTAGTATGGCCGGATTTTCTCAGGATACATAGGTTCTATTCAAGGCTTCATTGATCATAAAGTTAACCTCAATATAGAAATTCTTTGATTCCTTCTATCAAAACAAAATATTTTTTTTCTTTAGAGGAAAAAAAAGTTTATAAAATAAATCAAATATAAGAAAAGAGCAAATGTTTATGCATATTTGTACAAATGTGCTCACACATTTACTTACTATTAAGTCAGTAGGTGAAAGGTTTGGGACAACATTGGTGTGAGTACTCTACTGTGATTACAATCATTCCTCTCTTCAACAGAGTTTAATGAGTTTCGATAGTCCATTCTGTCAAGAAATCTGATGACTAAGCCATTAAGGCTGTCTTTCTATACCTAGTTTGGTTGGTCCTTAGATAATACGAGTTTAGTCATCACTGGGCTTATGTTAGAACTTGTTACAGATCAGTAAGACCAGCCAGACAATAGAATCTACTGGTTTCACACTCATGATTACAGTCATATCTAGCTCATGATGAGATAAGAGAGTAGGATATTAGAAATACATAGAAAATCCTTTTGAAATCAGACACAACCATATTTTTGCTTAAAGGTTTTTATCATCCTCTAGAGACTAGTAATTTTAATACCAAATTCTAATGCATTTAAGGAATATTCTTACTGTTTTCAGTGTCTTTATTGAATGAGGTCAATGTTCTATTTGAAAGTCATTTCAAGGATATTTGGGTATGTTCTTTATAAAGTCAGTGTTCTGTGGTGGGTGCAGGAAGTTGGGAGACAGGTATTAGTTTTTCTCTTCTAAAATGGATTTCTCCAATAGTTGAGTTTTGTATTTGACTGAAAAGATTCAATATAACAAGAAGACGGCTGCTGCAGAAGGTTGGGTTGCAACGCCCCCCCCCCCTTTTTTTTTTTTTTTTAAGAAAAGACAGTGTTTAATATATTGTTGGTGGAGTTGTGAAATGATTCAACCATTCTGGACAGCAATTTGGAACTATGCCCAAAGAGCTATCAAACTGTGCACACCGTTTGACCCATTAGTTTTTCTACTGGACTTATATCCCAAAGAGATTTTTAAGGAGAGAAAGGGACCCACATGTGAAAAAATGTTTGTGGCAGCCCTTTTCATATAGTTGCAAGAAACTGGAAACTAATTGGATGCCCATCAGTTGGTGAATAGCTGAATAAATTATGGTACATGAATGTGATGGAATATTATTGTTCTATAAGAAATGATCGGCAGCATGATTTCAGAGAGGGCTGGAGAGACTTGCATGAACTGATGATAAGTGAAATGAGCAGAACCAGGAGATCATTATAAATGGCAACAGCAAGATTATATGACGATCAATTCTGATAGACATGGTTCTCATCAATAATGAGATGATTCAGGTCAGTTCCAATGGTCTTGTGATGAAGGACTGTGAGAACTGAGTGTGGATCACAACATAGCATTTTCATTCATTTTGTTGTTTGCTTGCATTTTGTTTTCCTTTTCATTTTTCCCCCTCTTTGATCTGATTTTTCTTGTGCAGCATGATATTTGTGGAAATATGGATTTGCACATGTTTAACATATATTGGATTACTTGCCATCCAGGAGAGGGGATGGGGGGGAAGGAAGGAAAAAAATTTGGGACGAAAGGTTTTGCAAGGATGAACATTGAAAATTATCCATGCATATGTTTTGAAAATTAAAAAAAATCTTTAATAAAAAAGAACAGTGATAATTATTAGTGAGAATAGTATTAATAATAAACTCATTCTTTGGATATATTGAATATAATCTTTCCACCTGCATATGTACAGAACATTTTCAAACAGCATCCAAATGTCATGTTCAGAACATGCTACCATGTCCTGACAGAAGATTGGACCTTATTGGTTGAATCTTGGAAATATTGAACTTCAGATCAATCAATCTTTCTGTCTTATAGCTGATCTCTTCTAATGTACCTGAATTGTGCTTCAGGGCCACTTTTCTACTATTAGATACTCTCCCCTCAACTTTGAGAAATTTACTCAAACTTTTAGAAAACATTTTTTAATTTCACATGATGAAAATGTAAATGTTTGCGTGCATGGTATAGGTCACACTGTCTGTCTCCATTCCTTTTCCATATGTCTCTCTTTCCTTTTCTCCTTTGCCCAGCTCTAAATAGACTGTCCTTAAACTTAAATCTAAAAAAAATAGCTTAAAATGGAAAAGATTATGAGTCACCCTTTACTCATTGGTTATAAGGTTTTTGCTACATTCAGCTTTTTGTCAACTCTCATGATGAGATAAAGAAAAAAAAAAAGAGATGTGTTAGAAAGACAGCACATTCCCTCACTTTCACGCTCTAGCTTACTAATAACAATATTATGAACTTTTTTTCAGCCTCAAGATCCAGCTGTTTTTGGACAAGATTCTATTTTGGTCAAATCATCACGACATTATTTGTTAATCCGCTACACTTTGCTGCCCTTCCTCTATACCCTGTTTTACAAAGCGCATGTGTATGGAGAAACAGTATCCAGACCATTCCTTCATGAGTGAGTACATTATTAAAATATTTTAATTTGTTTTTAAAGCATTAAGGTAAGAGTTGGATTTGTTGTCTAGAGAAGTGACAATTTGTATATCAAAATTTTATGGAATTAATAACAATTATGGCCAAAATATGATCATCAAAATCATCTAAGAAATTAGAAAGATGAATCTTTAAGAACAAGGAACAAGCAGTATAGTATAATATTCAGAGGGACAAACTTTGGGTACAAAAGACCTTTCTTCAAATTCATCAATATGACTAGCTGCTTAATAACTCATAATAATAACTCATAATAGTGCCTTATTACATTGTAAGCTCTTTAAAACAGGGATTGCTTTTTTTGTATCCCAAGGACTTAGCACATTATCTTGTGTAGACTAAGTGCTTAATAAATATTATTGATTGATTGGTATATGGAGTTAACAAAGCAGTTGCAGTGACGTAATGGGTCCAGATCTTCACCCTGACAAAAAAAAATACTACCTACTCATTTTATATATGAAAAAATTGAGATCAGGAGAAGTTAAGAAGCTTGGTTGATATTACATAAGAAATAAAGAGCACAGTCAAGACTATACCTCAAGTTCTTTGACTTTAAGTACAATATTATTTATGTGATTCAACAAAGTTATGTGCTGCTGATCTCTACTTGCAAATCTCTCAGTGCTTGCCATAAGAAACATCTTAGATACTTATGTACAGAATATATAAGCATAAGAATTATAATTATAGGAGGTATAAAGCAACTAGTGGAAATATGATAACACTAATTTTATTTTCAGAAATACATGTATTTAAATTCTACTTTTGTCCCTTACTATCTGTATGATATTAGAAAAAAAGTCATAACTGTTCTAGGCCTTTTCTTCTTCTTCTTCTTTTCTTCTTCTTCTTCTTCTTCTTCTTCTTCTTCTTCTTCTTCTTCTTCTTCTTCTTCTTCTTCTTCTTCTTCTTCTTCTTCTTCTTCTTCTTCTTCTATTACTACTACTACTACTACTACTACTACTACTACTACTACTACTACTACTACTACTACTACTACTACTACTACTGCAAATCCCAGGATATTGCAATAGATACCCTTTAAGTTCTTAAGCTCTAGATTAATGATTCTATGGCTGAATTTCAAACTATAAATAGGATAAATAGTTGAAGAATAATGCATTAGTGAAGCTTCTGTTAAATGACAACTTGGACTTTAATTAATAATTGCCTAGATTGTTTTTATATAGAGAAAGGACAGAAAGAATATAATTAGGAGAAACTTCTCTGATGTTTCTGGTGTGAGAACTCCCTTCACCAAAACAGAGCACACAATTAAAGCCTTGACTCAATAGTTAAGTCCTAGGGCATAGCCCTAAATTTCATTGAAGTAAATTGACTGAGCCAAAATTCAAAAAGTTTGTAAATGTTAGGAATTGATCCCTGGTCTTTCTGATGTCAACTTCTGTACTCTTTTACATCAATCTGCCCAAGTACAGAGTTCTTTTTAGGATACTAATTTCTCACAGAACATTTCCTCCTAAATATGTAGTTGCCAGAAATATTTGTTTTTGTAGATTAAATAATAGATTTGCAATTTTTCCTTTTACATGTCATGTATCTTTAGCAATTTTAAAACCAGATCAAAATTTGGGGTCATAAAATGAAAAGTTGAAGATAGATTGGTAGAATTTAAGAGAGATATGGTAAATTTTTCCTTGAAAAAAATGCTGAACAGCTGTATTGTGTATGAAATATAAGTTGACATTTATGCTGTACTTTAAGGCTTCCAAATAACTTTGCAAACTTCTTCTCATTTTTCCTCCCCCAAATCCTGTGAAACAGATATGAATATTATCTATATACCAGAAAGGTTAAGTGATTTCTTCCTGATCAAATACATATTCACTGTTAGAAGAGGGATGTGAGCTCATGTTTTTTCTTCATTCAATATTAAGTCTTTTTCCATTACCATGCCGGTTCGCAGTGATGATTATATAATGCCATGCTGTTTCTCCAAGGGTTTTGCTTGAGAACCTTATTTCAGGAAAAAAAAAATTAAGGTTGTAAGAAATATTGCTCATTAGCATGTATGAGGAGAAAATAAAAAAATTAATAATATCACTAAGAAAGAAAAGTCTGATGTGGAGTCTCACCCAAGGACTGTATTAAGTCTTTGATGTAGTGTTCTTGTTGGCTTTCTGGAGGTCTCTGGACCAGTCTTCATTTCAGTTCAATAATAACCACGAGAATAGCCAGGTGTTGAAGTCCAAATTCTTTATTGTCTCCTTGCCTGGGACCCAGGCTAGCTTGGTCTCAGTGGAAAAAATGTAGTGAGATGGAGTTCATCTCTCTTCTTGGCTCTGAGAGCTTCAACTCCTGCCTCCAGTCCTCTGTCTTCTCCTAGTCTAATCCTGGCTGAGTTTGTCCCATTTATATGCTCTATTTTAATTAGATCATTTATAGTATACTGAGTATAAACCAATCATTATATCACTAGGGAACATTATTTGTGGTAAGATTAAGTCAATCATACTGAACTAGAGAACTATTAATTACCATGCTAAACTAGATAACTATTGTCTCATCAATTCCACTGAGTTAGCACCTTGCAAGAATCTTTGTTTCAATTACAGAGTTCTGGCCTATAACACTTTGAAATATAATTATAACAAAATTCCCATTCCTTGTAAAGTTTACCAAAGATTTTAATTAACAAATTGATGAAGTATGAAAAATACAATCTCTATTTTATCGATTAGGAAACAGTCATTTGGCTGACCTGGTATGTGTTATATATTGTTTTTTAGAAATTTTTTTTTTGCTTTACCTTAGGTTTTATACAGATCCAAACAGCTGGATTGAGGATACTCAGTTCTTATGGGGCCCCTCCTTACTTATCACACCTGTTCTGAAACAGGTAGGTTTTACACTTTGGTCATCAAAAAGGCTGACTGTTCTGCTCAGATTAAACCATCCCAAATATATTCAACCAGGTTATAATGAAAAGCGGAAATAATTAACAAAATACATAATAAAAATACAAATAATAAATACAAAAGAATAAAACTGTTAATATTTGGTTTTCTTAGTTAATATGTGATCTTCAGAGATCCTTATGTATGGTTTGGCAGTCCCATTTCTATTATGACATTAACATCACTAATTTAAAGAAGGTCTTTCATACATAAAGTTTCACAGTACATTTTTAATATTGTGAGCAATGAATGTTATAGAATAGTCTTAACACAATCTTTTGACTATCTCAATGATTTTTCCATACAAAATCTGTTATTGCCAGAGCAGAATATGACAGGAAATATAAATATTAAAATGATTAAAAACAAAAGAAAAAATAATTTTTATTTAAACATGTAGTGATGTCATAGATTAACTCTAAATAAAATAATTTAGAAATACAACACAATAATTGTTACAATATTCAATTTTTTTAAAAAAGTAAATTGTAGGCACAGAGATATTTTACCATTGATATTTGCTTTGCTGCATCTCTTAAAACATGCCAAGACATTTTAGTTGTTTATAAAAGGAAAAATAGGACATGCATCACATCTTCAGAGGGAAAAAAATCTCCTTTAATTATAATGATCCAAGTTAACATTATTCTAGGCATGTCTCTTATACAATTTCTCAATATATGATAATTGTGTGGGCCTCTCAAAAAATCACTCTCTTTTACTGTGGATTAGTATTTCCTGAAAACCCATTCTGGCTAATTTGCTTCCCTTTCCCTCGTTGAAGGTGATTTCAAATCATCCCTCATACCTAGTTCTCTGGACATTTGGATCAAAATGTCCTTAGTTTTAGAACAAATACTCTGCTAACATTGTCAATTTTGATTACAGAACCTTTCTTTTATCACATAGAATGCAAGGACAAAAGAATAGGACTCACCATAGACAATTAACAAGCAAAACAAAATGATGGTCCTTTCCCATCCCTAGTCGGTCTTACCTTTTTTTCAAGGGCATACACAGTTATACAGACTCATACCTTTACTTGAGCATTTAGTATTTGTCTCACTCAAGTGAGGGAAGAAAACTTCAATTATCAGAAGATTCTTTGAAGGCCAGAAGGGAAAATATTATTTTTATCTTCTTTTCCTCACAACTAGTATAGTTCCCAAATACATGTTGAACACAGACTGACTAGCCTTAGTAAGATTGTTGTGGGCATCTGAACATTCTTAGAAATTCAGGTTACCAACATTCCATTTATCTTTTGATAGCTAATTTTTTTTTTTTTTTGTCTTTTTGGATTTTCTTCTAGGATGCTGATAAAGTGAGTGCTTATATTCCTGATGCAATCTGGTATGACTATGAAACAGTAAGTATCATTAGCAGGTAATATTATACTTAGAGCAAGTCATGAATTTAAATAAAAAAATATGAGATTTTTTTCATAGTTTATATTCAAAGCAATGTTTCATGTGAGTAAAGTTGTTCTATTCAGGAACTCCCAAAGTTTGAGTATATATGAGGCGATATAACCTTGGATCACAAACAGAAGCTAACTTGTTGCTTAAATGAGTTTGGATACAATTTAATGAACCATGTAATGATGTATATTCTTGTCATTAGCAATTTGGATTAAGAAAGTGTCAATATTATATTTATGATGGAAAGATGCCTTAATTTCATGACATTTATCTGTTTATCAAATTGTGGTACTAGAGATTAACTTTCAAGGGCTTTTCTAAAACCTCTAATCATATGTTTCATTAAAAAAAAAGATTGAACTTTACAGAAAAGCATATTTTTTATTGCCATCTTAATGCACAAAAAAGCATTCTTGTCAATACTCTGGTTTTCCTTTTTTGGTATAAGCCAGTACTTCTCATTACTATATTATTTCTAATGAAAAGACTTTAGCATATTATTTTAATAAAATTGATAATACATTCTTCTTCAAGAGATTTTATACAGGAATTTTTTTAGTAAAATAAATATTTAAGAATATTTCTAAACTTCTAGGAGGAAATATAACACTTAAAAATTTTTGTGATTTTATATGAATTTATCTATATCCATTCATCTAATATACACACATATACATATACATATATATCCTCTAATCATGTGTTTCGATGAGATCTATTCAACTTCATAGTAAAGCACTTTTCATTACCTCATTTTCATTACTATATATATATACATATATATATACATATATGTATATGTATATACATATGTATATTCCTGATTTACAAGACCTAATAGACTATCTATAGAAAATATATATCTTTATAATACATATATACGCATATGTATATATAAACATACATGTTAAAGTTAACATGAGGCAGATATTTACTGTGCAAGCTTAGGCTTCACTCTTGTGGAGCTATTGCTATTATGCACAAGTAAGGACACACCCAGTCCTTCCTAGGGGGCCCTATACACCAATGATGTCACAATTTGGACTAGACCTGTGATTTCATTGGCTTAAGGGACTCTTAGTGCAAAAATATTTTCAGCAATTCAAGTCAGTCCCTAGGCTTCATTTAGAGATTTGTTTGACAATAATAGGTATCTTTTCCATGGTTAAACATGTAATGTATAAATTTATATAACTAATTAAATAAGGGACAAAATGACTTTCTGGATGGAAAACTCTTCTTGGAATCAGAAAGACTGGATTAAGAACTGCATCTGAACCATATTTGTAGTGTGATCATGGGATGAATACAACCTTTCAATGATTCAGTCAACTCTGAGTTTAAATTATCCAAGAAAAGACTACAAAATAATAAATCTTGAGTTAAACATATCGTTGAGGTACTCCAGATTAATTTGCTGATTTGTACTATCTTAGAGGATGTTTCGATACTGGAAGTTGTCAATGATAATATGACTTCTGTGGGACAAACTGCATAATGTCAATATTTTATGGAATATAATCTAATTGTACATTATTTGTAATAGGTTAATAATAATAATCAACTAGTTTTAATATGATCTTTATTTCTTTCAACTTGTGTTTTCTAAGGAGATTAGATCCTGAATTTTTGAATTTGGTTTTCTTTACTTCAAAATAAGGGAGTAAAATGGGAAAGTAACAACAACACAACAACAACAGTAATGATAGCAGATTTAAATAGCATTTTTGAGATTTTATATGACAACTTTTCATGGTCATATTATAAGGACTTTGTGATTTTAATAAAGAAAAATAAATTGAATTTGAGAAGGAGAAATTGAGGCACAATACAGAAAAGTAACTTACCCAGAGTAAGATAATAATTGTCAGAAGTGTAATGAACACTCAGGTTGTCTAGATTTTGAGTCTAGTGTTACATACAGTGCATTACTACTTAGAGAATTAACTTTTTCTACTTTATAATATATATAATTCGGATATTTTCCTTCTAGTTTAATTGGTTTCTTTGAGAGATGGATGGAACATAATCTCTTATTGGATGATAGCTTTGGAAAGCTCCTTCTTATAAATTTCAGATAGATGTATTTTGTAAATATTCACCCAAGTCTTATGGACATTTAAAATACCAATTGGTTTTTACACATATAACCTGATGCCTCTGCTATCCTATGAGGAAATAGAGATAGATTCTGCGTTACTAATGCCAATTTAACTTTATTTTATTCACTAAACACAGGGAGCCAAAAGACCATGGCGAAAAGAACGAGTTGAAATGTATCTCCCAATAGATAAAATAGGATTACATCTGAGAGGAGGCTACATTTTCCCCACTCAGCAACCCAATGTAACCACAACTGCCAGGTAATGTTGTGTACTACATTGATTTTAGTTTGAAGCATTGGAAGGACATGAATCGGAATGTTGAAGATGGAAATGGTAATAAAGGGGGAAATGGGAGGAAAAAAAAAACAAGAAACAGAAGTCAGGATGTTAGTGAAAGTAAATTATGAGTCAAACTATATACCATTCGATCAATAACATCACTGATCCACTTTTAAATTTTCTCTTAAAGAAATGAATCAAGTTTAAAAATTTCTTCAGGGAAATCAACCATGTCAATCATCTAGCTCTGGCCTAAATTTTTCTTTGGCATTCAAAAGACAGTTGACTTGCTTATTAGTAGACAATTTAGTACCATTTCATTCCATAGTACCTAAATGTTATCATTAAGATGTCTTTATTCCAATGTTCTAAGTCTTTTCCCCATCTTGTCACTTCCCTTTATAAATTAAGCATTGATTAGAATGCACTATGCTTGGAAACTTTACAAGCTTTTTTTTCCCCCTCAAATAGCTATACCACTAAAACAAGATTCAAGTACTTCATAATATTTTTTAGAATAAATAAGTGCCAAATCTTCCCTCTTGACACATAGCAAAAATAAGCAAGTATGCAAATAAACTGTAAGAAAATCCAGATAATAATGCATGAGAAAATTGCAAAAATAAGAATTTAGAAGCAAAAAACTTCATCATTTCTATGTGCTCGATATTCCCTCAACCCCAAATGAAGAATAATCCTTACTAAGGTGATGTTGGCAAGTTAATTTGGAAATCATAGCTAATAATAACTGGAAACAATAGCTAATAATAACAGCTAACACTTACACAGTGCTTACTATGTGTCAGATATTGTTTTAAACACTTTATAATTATGATTTCATTTGATCCTTATAACAATCCTGGGAACAACAAAATATTTGATATATGCTGGGATTTTAAAATAAATTATAACATTATATAACCATGGATGATGTTTGAAAGGAACTTAGAAGCCAGCTAGTGTAACCACTTTTACATTTTATATTTTATGGTTGAAGAGAATGAGGAAAAAGAGACATGAAGTATCTTGCCTAAGGCCAGACATATAGTAAATAGTAGCACTGTAATTGAAACTCAGATTCACTGACTCCAAATATAGCACTCTTTAAATAGAAGCAAATTTTAAAAATATGGTATGTTATATTGATAGACTTTTGTGAAGCAAAACTCTACAAAACAGCAAATAATTACAAGGATTTAGATCTTTAGGTTTCTAGAAACTAAATACTTCATCACTATTCTGATCGTTTATGTGTCAAAGGAAAAACAATCTTTGTTGTTTAGATTTGTCTCTCCTCTTTCATGAAACTATTTGAACAGTATTGGTGATGTTCTTGGCTAAAATCCATCTGCATATCTTGATACTCTTCCCCCATTATTTTTGCATAGAAACAAATATGGGAATTGGTTAATAATAGTTGTTGACAAAATGAAAATACTTGACAGAGTCCTTGACTTGGAGTCACTGGGTCAGTTAATAAAAAATTTATTGTCTCCCATGTGCCCATATGTTCATGTATGCTAGGGTCTAAAAACTAGGGATACAAAGAGAATTAAAAGATAGTCCCTACTCTCAAAGAACTTATAGTCTAGTGTGGGACAGAAATGAAAATCAAAATATATATGGTAAAAATGGAAGAGGTTAAACACCAGCATTGAGATAGGTCAGGAAAGGCTTGCTTCAGGATGAGAAATTTTAGCTGGGACTTGAAGAAAACTAAGTACATTAGGATGAGGTAGGGGAGAATTTTAGGCATTACAGCAATAAAATAAAATGTGTGGGGTCAGAAAATGGAATTTCTTATATGAGGAATAGCAAGGAGTCAATTACACTGGATCACAGAATACAAGGCTGAAAAAGAATGGATGGTGAGGGGGTGGAGTGGGGAGTATTAAAAAAGTTAGAAAGATAGTAAAAGCCATTAAAATTTTATATTTTTAATATTTGAAGCTGGATATAATAAAGAATAATAAAGGGAGGTGACAAGGTCAGATGTATTTTAGGAAGATTAATTTGACAGCTGAGTTGATAGTGAATTGAAGTTTGGAGAAATTTGAATCAGGGAGAGCAAGTAGAAGGCCATTTCAATGATTCAGGCAAGAAGTGATAACTGTATACTTCAGGATAGTTACAGTATCAGAGAAAAGAAGGGAGGAAATAGGAGATAGGTTGTAAGAGTAGGATCAACAGCCAACAGATGGGATTTGGAGGATGAGGAAGAGGGAAAAGTTGAGGTTGAGCTTGGTGCCTGAAAGGATGATGCTACTTTTGATTCTAGTAGGGAAGTTAGGAAGAATAAAAGCTTTAGGGGAAAGATCATGATTACAGTGTTGAACATAATGTAAATTCACTGGTCTAAAAGACTTCCACTTGGAGGTGTTCAATTTGTATTTGGAGATGTGAGACTGGAGATTAGGTATGAATAAATAGATCTTGCAATCATCAAAATAGAGATCATCGATGAGTCCACTAAAGCTGATGAGATCATCAAGTAAAATACTATACTGGGACAAGAAAAGATGGTATAGGACAGAGCCTTGGGAAATGCTCAGGGTTGGGATAAGAACCTGTATGTAGATCAAACAAAGGAGCCTGAGAAGTATATGTCCAACAGGTAGAAGATCCAGGGAGAGCAGTGTTACTATAATCTTGAGAAGAGAGACTATTTAAGCAGAAGTAGGAGAGGAGGCAATAAATAGTGTGAAAGGTTATAAAGGAGTAAGGAAGGATGAAGACTGAGAAAAAGGATTAGAACTGACAATAAAAGATCATTGGTATTTTTATAGAGAAAAAAAATCTGGAGTTGAATCCCGATTCAGTCATTTATTAGTTGTGTATGATGGGGAAAACTATTTATCCTTTCTGATTGTCAGTTTCTTCATTCATAAAATAATGGCAGTAGAATCAGTTATCTCACAGTAAAGTTCTTTGCAAAAGTTAAAGCACTTAAAGAATAGGTTGTTTTGGACCAGATCTGTGATTTAATTGTTTGAAAGAACTCCCACTGATGAAATTTCCTTTACCAAAGCAGATTTGCACTTTGATTTAAACTTACATTCTGAGAGATTTACATGAGGATATTAAGAAATTAAGTCATTTGACAAGGATCACACAGCCTATATATTTTAGAACAATTACTCAAATTTCAATTTTTGTCTATGTATCTATCTAAATCAGAAAATCCCAATTTTTCCTTCAAGAGCCATTCCTCCCCAGCTACTTTGTGTGTGTATGTATATATATACATATATATATGCATACATATATGTGTGTGTATATAGCTATATGGATGTATACACACATAATATACACAACACACATGGATATACATATTATTAAATGTTTTATATATACTATGCAATACCATACCCATATGATATATATATTTCCTATGTGAAATATACATATTATATGTGTGTGTATGATTGTGTGTGTATGTATATTTATCTGTCTTTTTATATATCTATTCATGTATCATCTTAAAAACAGATTTGATCACAGGTCCTCCTAATTTCAGGGCTGGTGCTCTATCTATTATACCAACTAGCTGTCCCAGAGGGAAACTTTAGAGAGAGAAAAGAAAAAGGCCTACTTCAAAACCTGGGAAAACATTCACATTTAGGAAGCAGGATAAAGGTCATGTTAGTCTACAACAGAAACAGAAGTATTCAGACAGATTAATATCATAAATTCAACAATAGGGAAAGTCTCGAATAGAAGAGAGAGGCAAACAGTAGGAAATTCAACAGAGAAGGATGAAGACAATAAAATTTGGCATTTAAGAGATGGTGACTTAGGAGAGAAAAGTAATTAGATGTGTGGTCAGGGATAAAGAGTTACTGAAAAGTATGAAAGATAGCTAGTGAAAGTACCTTATTCAAGGAGTTTGATTAAGAAAGAGAGGAGAGATATACAATGATAACATCAAGGAATGGTGAGATCTAATGAATATAGTTTTTTATAATGAATGCATATAGGATATATTTGAAAATAATAAGGAAAGGATCAATACATAAGGAAAGTGTAAAGATGTGAGAGAAAGGGGGGTTATTCAGATTGTAATGTGCTAAATCATAGGAGAGGGAATGAGATTATGTATACCTGTGGAAAGTCATATCTTTGAAAAGAAAAAAGGACCATTTCGCTGTTAGAGACTGAGGGAAAGGAGATTAGTATAAAAACTGAAATCAAGGAGTTTGAAGATAAAGAGAATGGATAAAGAGGGAGCTCAAATCAAATGTCCTCAATTTTCCCAGTTAAGCAAAATGCAAAGTCATCAGCTGAGAAAGAAGGAAGAAAATCTGCGTGAGACTTGAGGACAGAAGAGATGTCTTAGATTAGTTTATATGGCAAATGCTTAAAAAATCAATGATGGATGATTAAAAGGATTGCCTTGCTGTAGCGAGGGTCCAGCTGTAGTTGGATAATGTGAATTGATATTGTGTCTTTAACAGGATTATAAGATTTTGTCTAGCTTTATTCAGTAATATGCGACTAGGGCATAGGAAATAAATGGTGAGAGTAATCGATAATAGAGGTTTGATTAAAATAATAGCAGCAGTAAAACAAAGGAGCAAGTGAAAGATCAATTCTGAGTATAATTGGGTAACTATGGGTCCATATAAGAAAGGGAGAAAAATACAGTCTGAGTGAGAGTAATGACCTAACAACGTACTTAGAAGTTGAGAGTTTATTACTTTAAATAAATATTATCTCTAAAATTTTCTTGTTTTAGCCGTCTGAATCCCCTTGGCCTCATCATTGCATTGGGTGACAATAACACAGCCAAAGGAGACTTCTTTTGGGATGATGGAGAAAGTAAAGGTAAATGATAATGAGATTCCATGATGATAGTAATCGCTAACAATACAAAGACTTGATAAAGAAACATATTAATTGGGTTGGTGGTGCAGTGGATAGAGCACTAGCCCTGATATCAGGAGGATATGAATTCAAATCTGGCTTCAGACACTGAACACTCCCTAGCTGTGTGACACTAATTCCAATTGCCTCAGCCAAAAAAAAAGGGAATTACTAATTGTATGATTAAAAGACAAATTCAATATCAGATGATTATACATTGAGAGCTGGATTGAAATCCAGAAGCTATCTGGTTCAATGACGACAATTTAAAAGTAAATAATTTAGAACCCAGGGACATGGCCAAGGTCAAATTTGAAAAAGTTTGAAGCCAAGGTTGGACACAGGTTGCCTTCTCTATTTTTTCATGCTGTTTGTGTGAGAGCATGAAAAAATAATCCCCACTAAACTCTGCAATCAAGCTTTGTGCTTTGTTAACAAAATACGAAACCATCTAGATGATAATTGAAAAGAAATGTACATAAATCTTCATATTTAGAATATATGGAGCAAAGTCATGAAGCAAACTGAGGTTTTATTTTGTCTTGCATTTCATTTCTGAAAGACACTAGAACTTAGAAATACAAACTTGGAAATAATTACCATAGTTTTTAGTAGACAGAGATGGGAAGTGACGCAACACAATGAAAATTCATTTCAATTCAATTCAACAAAAAGCAATTAAGCTTCTATTACATTCCAGACACATAGATGCATAGACAGAATAAATAAGTTCTTTCATTTGATGCAATTATATTCAGCTGGAAAGTGCTTTGGATTTGTAGTTAGATGATGGAGGTTCAAATCCTTAGACTGCCACTTACTACCAGTAACTCTTGGATCTCCAATTTTATCATCTCTAAAAGGAGGGAACTTGTAAACAATTTAGGCCCTTCTAGCTCTATATTTATGATGGTATGATTAATTTTTAAGGACTTTTTTATTTTTGGTTTTGGAATTTTAGGAAACAAGACAATTTAACTCCTTTAAACAGGCATGATTTTATATATATATATAATATATATATATTTATATATGTTATATATATAATATATATATATTTATATATGTTATATATATATATATTTATATATATATAATATATATATATATATATATATATATATTAGACTATAACTTGACAATGAAATTGGAATCTTTGGTCAATAATTATTCAATATTTATCAAAGACATAAAGTCACTTTTAATATGTTCTCTCCCTTCTCCTGCCAATTGAATATAAGAATATTAGCTCCTTGAGGAGAGGAATTGTTTTGCTATTTTTAGTGTATCTTTAATGCCTAGTATTCTACAGATATAATTGGCACTTTATAAGTGTTTGTTGATAGCTTGATAAATGCTGTCTCTACTTTGATTCACTTTTGGTGGAATATGTTTCATTTAAAGAAATGGTACAGATAAATATGTGCAGCTAGTGGTGTTATAAGTAGAGCACCAGGCTTGGAGTCAGGAAGAGTCTTCAAATTTAGTCTGAGACCATTATCAGCTTTGTGACCCTGGGAAAGTCACTTAATCCTGTTTGCCTCAGTTTCCTCATATGTAAAATGAATAAGAGAAGGAAATGGCAAATCACTCCATTTCCAAGAAAACCCAAAATGGGATCATGAAAATTTAGATACGCTGAAAAATGTGTAAATAATAACAAAATAAAGCTATATCTCTTCATTGATGATTCTCTGCCATGTGCCTGCTGAGGCTATACAGGATCCAAGATTTATTCTAAGCCAATTGCCCCAGTTTAATGTTTCTTGTCCCTAGCTTTATGTAATCAATTTTAGTTGTGTCTGACTCTATGTGAGTTGATTTGTTTTTTTCTTTGCAAAGACACTGGAGTGGTTTGCTCTTTCCTTCTCTAGCTCATTTTAAAGTGAGGAAACTGAGGCAATTGGGATTAAATGATATGACCATGGTTGCACAGTTAGTAAATATCTGATGCTGGATTTGAATTTAGTTCTTTTTGACTTTAGGGCCAGCGTTCTGCCCACTTTACCACACACCTGGATATATTTTTAGAATCAACAAATTTAATTTAATATAAAATCTTTCTCTTATAGTAATACTTTCATAAAGGCTTCCCTTAAATTTTCTCCATATGTTTTTCTTATGCATTAGTAATCACCTAATCTATTGTTAGCATGATATTTTGTGGAATTCCAATGTGTTCAGGAATAACTCTATTTATTTATGCTTTCTTTTTAAAAATCAATTTCAGATTCAATAGAAAAAGGAAACTACATCTTCTATAACTTTTCAGTTGCTTCTGTAAGTATCTTCCTTGGAGACACAGTGAATGTCATTTTCTTTTCTCTAATAAGCATAGTGCTTAGAATTGTGAATTATTTGTGTCATTATTTTAAATTATCATATGCTTATCTTTCAAACTTTATATGAATGTAATAAACTAAGGGTCTAGGAAAATCTATATTTTGACCAGCTATATAATCAAATAAATGCAGAGACATCATGATATGCCGAATTGAAAAAAGGCCTGATTTCAAATTAGGCAAATAGTATCATATGACTATGGGTCAAATCACAAACTCCTTGAGCCTTAGTTCCCTTAAGTTCTCATGGTTATCAGCTGAGAATTGTTATGTTTGGAATAGCTGCCTCTCAGCTCCCAAAAAACCAACAACAACTGACAATTGGATATTTCAAACTTGATCTCATATCAGCATCTCAAACTAAATATATCCAAAAAAGAACATTTTCTTTATCAGATCTTTTCCAGATGCTCTTTTTCTGAAATTATTTCTTTCTCCAATGCATAATACCTTGGACTCACAACTTCCCATCAACACACATATAGTTGTTAAATTGTGTCATTTCTTTCTTCACAGAATCTCATAGGTCAACCAGTTCTGTCCATTCACAGAATCACTCTTCAAGTCTTTCACCAATATACTTTGTCCTATATACTGCTAGCAATTTTCCTCTAGCATAGATATGATCATGTTTCCCCCCCCCCAGTCAACAAACACCAGTAGCTTCCCATTGTCTCTATATCAATTTTAAACTTATACAATTTTCAGTTGCGTTTGAAAGTTTTTTCCAACCTAGTTAACTCCTCCTACTCCTCACATGCCTCATCCATTCTTTTTGTTACCCAATCTGCCCTTTTCTCTGTTCTTTATACTCCAATACTCCATTTCATACCTCTGTGCCTTTATATTGATCATCGTCTTATCTGAAGTCTACTCCCTCCTGACCTTTAACTCTGTGGGGTATTTTTGTATTTATACTCTTTCCATTTATGTTGTATATACATGAATGTGTCATTTTGTCTCCCTCATCATAATGTAAGCTAGAACAAGGCTTCTTAATTTTTTTTTACCTCCAACCCCTTTATACTTAAGAAAATTTTACATAACCCAGGGTATACAGGCATATAAAATAGTTATACAAATAAAACATTAATTGATCATAAATAATAAAGAAAATATTTTAAAACATTACTTTGATTCACAAATAATGTTATCATTTATTAAAGAGGAAAGCAAATTTGCATACTAGACAAATAGATTATTTATTTTAACACAGAATTTAATCTTGGTGGAATATTTGATACCTTTTACTATTGCCAAATTTTTTGGAACCCCAATATTGAGCTCTGTGAATCCTTATGGAGTTTTGACCTACAGTTTAAAAAGTGTTAGTCCAAAAGATTCCCTTTCTTCTTTCAATATCTCAACAAGTATTTTTATTAATCACTTACTATATAGTTTACACTGGGAAATACAAGTACAAAAAATGGAATAATCTCCATTAAAAACTAGCTTATAAGGGGGAGACATAATGACACATTCATGGAAAGGGAATAAATACAAAAATACCCAACAGAGTTAAACGTAATGTAATTTGAAAGAGAAGGAACTAGCAGTTAGGCAATAGAAAACACTTCAAAGAGAGAATGGAGCGTTTTCTAAAAAGAAGGAATACTCATATGAATAGCAATACTCAAAGGAAGAAGTTATTTTTAGACATGTGAGAAAAAATATTTTCAGTCACTAACAATCAAATAAATGAAAATTAAAGTTATTTTCTGGTTCTACCATGTACTCATATGATTAACAAGTTTGATTAAAAAAAGAGAAAAATGACAGATGTTGGAAAGTTTTTAGGAAAATGGACATATTGATGCACTGTTTATGGATCTGAGAATTGTGACTGACATTTTGGAAGGATTTTAGAATTTTGCCCAACAAATTATGCAATTATTAGACATATTCTTTAAATTAGTAATACTCAGGCTTATACCCCAAAGTATCAAAGAAAGAAAACGAGGTTATTGGTATGCAAAATAGGGATGTATACATATCTATACATATAAATATATAGATGTCCATATCTATAAACATACATAAACACACAATCAAATATACAGACACATATGTATTATATATGCAAACACACATACAAATCTATTTATTTATTTATCTAATCTACCTTTACTATAGCAGCTTTTTTCAATGATAGGAACTGAAAACAGAATATGCCCATAAATTGGGAATGCTGAATAATTGATGGTATATTAATATTAGAAAGATTTAAGATGAAAATGATTGTTTCAAAGAAATCTGAGAAGATGCATAAATTGATGTAGAATGAAATAAGCAGAATCTGGAAAATAGTTTATATAATTACAACATTATAAAAATGAATTATATTGAAAAAAACAAAGATTCTAGGAAATCTTTTGTGAAAAATTCTGCCTGCTTCTTGATAGAGAATGTTGGATTAAATATGCTGAATAGCACACACTTTTGGACATGGGCAAGATGGGAATGTTTAGCTTGGCTTGACTATGTATATTTATTAGAAGAGTTTTGTTTTTATTTATTTTTTTCTCCCCTGGTAGGGAGAGGTAGGGGGAAAAATTAAAATATTGACAACTGAAAAAAAAAAAAACAAAAACAAAACAAAGTTAGAGAGAGGATGCATGACATCAAAGGAAGAAGGAAGTACATCACAGGTGTGGGAGACAGTCAATTTTGAAATTCCTGAGATGGATTTGGGCACCAGCTTATACATGAAATCTTTCCTGATTCTCTAACTGCTAGCACCAATTTCTACTTTGATACCAAAGTTTCTTACTTTTAACTGCTTTAGGACCACTTTTATTTCTTCTTTTTGTATTTATTTTGGACATACGTAAGTGTTTGTCTGCTTCATTAGAACATAAACATTTTGAGATTAGGGATTGTTTTATATATAAGTAATATAACATAATATAATATGATATAATATAATGTGATATAATATAATATAATATGATATAATATAATGTGATATAATATAATATGATATGATATGATTTAATATAATTTAATATAATATAATATAATATAATATAATATAATATAATATAATATAATATAATATAATATAATATAATATAATATAATATAATAAATATAACATAATATTTATCTATCCTTAAATCTATATCCCTAACTCCTAGAACAATTTCTGGAATGTTGTAGGAGCTTAATTCATGTTTGTTCATTAATTATTAACCTTAAAGAGATATAAGAATTTCAGAAATAATTCATATTTATCCAATGCAATTTCATTTTTAGGATATGTTAGATATTACTCTTGTACATCCATCATCCTTATTCAACTCATTAGCTTTTGAGGAAATCAAAATTCTTGGATTTGAGTTTGATGCTACAGACATTACAGTGACTTATGCAAATAACACTGCATTACCATCTACCCATAAATGGAGTCATGATGCTTCAAACAAGGTAAATATAGCATTAGAACGAGTAAATTTTCCATCTTCTATATGGTTCCCTCTACTATGTGGTTCAGTCATCATTCATTAACTCTGAATACCATACGTACTACCCAGTATGTCATTCCTCCTAATTATTACTTATTGTACTTTGGCCATTATTTTTGTAAAAAGCATACTTGTAATAAAGGACCTTGTTTTGTTCGAATCAAGACAGCAATAAGATACCATTTTTAAAAAAACAGGATGAAAAAGAGATTCAGAAAGATAGAGGAAAGAAACTTAAAAGAGAAAAAAACAGGGCAGGAAAGAAAGTAATACACTTAAAGAGGTTCTATGTGATCAAATGTGGTAACTAATTATTTTGTTTGTTTTCAAAGGTTCTTCACATTACAGGCCTGAAACTTCCTCTAGGCAACTCCTACAGAGTAAAATGGACTTCAACCTTCCCTGTAAAAGAAAGGTTTGGCTGTTTTCCAGATGTTGGTGAAACCCAGGAAAAATGTGTAGCCCGTGGTTGTGTATGGAACCCGGTAATAATCACACGATTTTATATCTCATCCAACTGACTTTAACATTGAAATTTTAAAGGAAGGAATTTATGTGGGCTTAGGGCCAAGTTCAGTGGTTGGCACATAGTGGGTGCATTAACTGAAATAATATTTTATATAGATACTATAAAATATGATAATGTTCATGTAAGAATGCAGCTAGGAAGTTGGAATTGGGGACAAGTGTGTTTGATCTTAATAATGATTTGATAGTTGTTATTTGGTAAACCAAAGACTCTTCTCATTTCTCTTTTTAGGTTAGGAACTTTGGGAAGTACAGGATACTTTTAAGACAAAAGTGGTATGGAAAGAGCACTGATTTTGGAGACAGGGCCCTGAGCTCAAATCTTACTTTTGGAAAAAAATAATTAACTTTGAACAATGCACAACTTTTCCAGGTTCAAACTGAAGTTATCTCATATGTTAAATGAGGGATTGGTCTAGATGAAAATGTTTTACTCATAGGTTTGCATATGAAAGAGTACTTGCAACTAGTTCACTCAGTTTTGCAAAGTCCCATACTAACATAGTCAAGCAATTTTTCATGAGAGCATTTAGCACTTGGAACTTGTAGGAAGGAAATCCATGAATGGGTAGAGGAATAGGAAAGTGAAAGACTGCCTAGTATATTTACTGATTGCTCAAAACTTGGAGAAATACATAACAAGCACAAAGACAGAATTGGGATCCAAAAAAGACTAGAGTAAGGCAAAATCAAATAAGGTGAAATTTCATATAAATATTTAAACACCTATGTTTAAATAGTATATTACATATTCCTTCATTCTAAAACGAGGAAAATGAGGCATTAAGAAGTTCAGTGACTTGATTAGGATTGTATAATTATAAGAGTCAAATATGAGTCTCTCCCAACTTCATCTAGCTTTCTGCTGTATTTTATTGCCCTCTAAATGTAATATTTTAGCTTTTGGTTATAAACAATCAAAAATTAAATGGATGGATGAATAAATAAATAAGCAAATAAGTGGATGTAAATAAACGAATGAATGAATATATTATCAAGAAAGCACACAAATAAAGGGACAAAAATTTCACCAATATAAGATAGAGGAAATATGGCAAGATAATCATTCTGTAATCTACCTAAGGATTTTTCAACACAGGGATAACAGGTTTAGAGTCAGTAAAAGTGTTATAATTACATTATCCATTACTCATTTTACATATGAGGAAACAGACCTGGAGCGTTCATTTCATAAACTTTTTAAACATTTAATAAGTACTTTAGAAGGACCAGGATTTTAATTAATTGCATTATCCAGAATTATTAATCATATCTTTAGGCTTAACATACAGTTCTAAGAACAGCATTAATAACCACATGTGAAGAATTCTTTATAGCAAGTTGATTGGCATAGTGGAAATAACATTGGCCAAAGTCAGCAAAATAGGTTTTAATTCCTACCCTTGATGCTAACTACTGGTATGATCTGGCATCAGCCAGTTAACTCCCTTATTCCTCAGTTTTATCTTCTTTAAGATGGTCTTTAAAATCTCTTGCTTCAGACCTATGAACTTGGTCAATAAGTATTAAAGGTTGAATAATTATGAACTTAAGAATTGTGTCTAATTAAATGAATAAGCAAAGCTATGCTATTATTGTTTCAAAAATCTCATCGGATCTAATATTTATGCCATATTACTATTTTTCAGGATACCTCTGGAACTTCAGCACCTAGGTGTTATTATCCTAGAGATGATGATTCTTACACAGTCACTTCAGTAAGCTACACCCCAACAGGCATAACAGCTGATCTCAAAATGAACTCCAGAAAAGCACGTTCATTGCCATATCCTAATCTTATTTCCAACCTTCGACTGGAGGTGAAATATCACAAAAATGAAATGCTTCAGTTTAAGGTATGATCTACATGAATGTTAATACTATTAATATAGTTTTCCCCCTCACACTCATTGTTAACTAATTTTAAATTATCAAGTCTTTTCAGCTAAATGGAAAAATGAAACAAAACAAAACAAAAACAAAAAACAAGTAGCACACAACAAAAATCAAAAGACAAAAAAATAGCCAATCCACACTAGAAATAAATCTGTAAAGGGATCTCATTTTTTTCTTTGTTAGTTTTGTTGATTTGTTTTTTGATTATTTCTTAAAGGCTTTTATTTTTTTTTCTTTCAATATAATTTGTTTTTATTTTAATTAATACCAAGTTAGGTATTAAGTATATGTCATAATTTTGACTATATTTTCTTGATTCTGCACAATTAAATATATAATGAACAGATATTACCTAGAATTGCAGCATTTCAGTTTCAGAAGAGAACTCAATGGTTATCCAATCTCAATGAGACTGGTATCCTTTCTTTCATCAAAGGTCTCCTCAGAACAAGACCCAACTGCCTCCCTAGGATATCCATTTCATTTTGAGAAAAGTATAATTAGCAATCCATTTTCAATCCTTTGATTAAAAAATTGTTTGAAAATTTAGAATGAGGCCTGTCTGAAAGTAGGCTTACACCAACATATTGCATCATATTTTATACAGAATTAAAAATCGATACCTGATCTGAATTTTAAGACTCTAACAAAATAGAAAAGAAATAAATTATATAACATTTACAGCTATGAGGAGAAAATTAATTCTTAACCAAATTAAAAATATAGCTAATTACAAAAGTTAAAATACATAATTATAATTACATGAAATTGAAAAGATTTTATGCAAACAAAATGAATATGTTTAGGATAAGAAGGAAAGCTGTCAAATGGGGAAAATGTATTAATTTTTGGATAAAGGTTTAATATCTAAGTTATCTAGAGTAGTGAAGTCAACCTCAAATAGAAGTATAGCTGTGGGAACTGTAAAATGGAGATAATAATAGCACTTGTCTCTCAGTGTTGTTATGATGATCAAATAATGTATGTAAAGCGTGCACACATGTGTATATGTACACATACATGTATACACACAAACACATATACTTCACACATATGTTTGCATGTATGTATCTATATATTAGTTATTATTGTTGTGGTGGTGGTGATTAATACTTGGAAGTAGGAAAACCCAAATCAAAACCTAGATTCAAATACATTAAGTGTAACCTTAACGCCTTTGTGCTTCCATCTGTAAAATGGAGATAATAGCAGCACCTACTTTAAAAGTCAGGGTTTTTGTAAGGAACAAGAGATAACTTTTAAAGAGCTTTGTAAATCTTACAGCACTGTGCAAATTCCAGCTTTGTTTTTATAATCACATTCAGGTTATATGGATGAGATATCTGAGTATGGAAACTTTTTTCAAGCAATTGTCACTCATCAAGTACTGGTTGATATTTTTGCATTGATAACCTGCCATGACCATTTAGTAAACGTGAGGTTTTTTCAATCTATTATTGAATTTCAATCTATTATTATACAGCAATTAATTCTTAATTTGTATTCCACTATGTTGGATATTTGGATACTCAAATTTAGATTGGGTCTAGGTTTAGATAGGTCTAGCTTTACAGAGATATTTCTATTATCATAGATGGTGCCAGTTGATCTTGTAAACAAAACATCAGAGTTCATTTACATAGAACTCACAAATACTGTTCTATCGAATAATTAAAGTAACACTTTCCAATAATTCAGTAGCTAATATACAGTGTTCCCAACATCTTGTCTAATAAGTTTAAAACTACTAATTTTGGCAGGATAACCTGTATTTTTTTTAAATAGTAAAACTTGGTTGATTAAAAAATTGACAGTTCAGTAAGTTAGGCTTATCCCTTGTACATTCAAAATAGAAGCTTTCCTGTATTACTAATTCTCTTTCTCTGTATATAAAACCATTCCTGTAATTTATTTGAAAAAACAACAACATATAATTCCTTTCTTCTTTATTTGGCAAAGAGAGATTGGGGATGCATGTTGTACAAAATAATTCTCAGACCTGTTTCCCCTGTCCCTGCTTTCATCATTATGTAAATGATTTCATAGTGGAATGGAATAACAATGTTACATTTACAAAAATAAATCTTGTCCATGCCCATCTTTGTTGACAAATAGATTTATGATGCTGACAAAAAGAGATATGAAGTTCCAGTACCACTAAACATTCCTACTAGTCCTACAAGCACTTATGAAGAAAGGCTGTATGATGTTGAAATTAAAGAAAAGCCATTTGGCATCCAGATCCGAAGAAGGAGCACAGGAGTAGTCATGTAAGTGATTTCGGTATTTGGTGTGAATGAAATATAAATGATAGCTTATGTAAATGAAGAAAGTGAATAGACTACAATGAGCTAACTTAGCAGAATTCTACAGTGATTGGTGTGCCTGTCTTGAAATAATGAAGATTCGAGTTCAAATCCACTTCTTTTACTTAATAGGCTAAATGATATTAGGCAAGTAACAACTTTTGTGAGATTTACTTTTCCCACCTGTAAAATGGGTTAATAAATGTTAATAGTCCTTAATTTTCAGGGTAAGTGAAGCTCAAATGAAATTATTTGTATAAATTGTTGTTAATAAATAATTTATATAAATTTTAAGTGCTATATAAAATGCCAAGTTTCTTATGAGCATACAGTCTTGTAGGGAAAAATAGCTTTCTATATTTTAATAGATCCCATTCTTTCGGGGGAACTTTGAACAGACTTTAAGAAATCTTCTGATACAGTTGCTTAGATTTTCATTCACATTTTTGGTGACATTGATTTCCTTGCAAAATGTCAGCTTCTGCCTACTAATCAAGTTGAGAACCAAAAGATTAGACACATATCCAGAAGGATTATTACTGGGCCTATCAGCTATTAGAATTTAGATGATTTTAAACCTCCTGGATTAAGGATGTTGATAGATCTGTTGAAATTGGAGCTGATATGCAGTGATTAAATGCCAGTGATGAAGAACAATCAAAGCATAAGACAGAGAACAAAACTTCATCCCTGTGTCTGAACCAGAAGCATCCAAAGGATTCTTATTTTCAGCTAATAATAGGTATAAAATAGGAAAATACTTCAGAGGTCATTTGATCCAACATTCTTATTTTAAAATGAGAGATCAGAAGGCCACGCAAGTTAAGCAGCTTTCCTAAAATTATGTAGGTAAAGGGAGGCCCCCATTTTCATGGGGGAAAGTAGTCTGATCAGATGTGTATGTGTATGTGTATGCGTACACATACACAAATACATATTTACATGCACATACAGTATATATAAATATATTTTGTGGCTAATGTAAATCATAAACATTTTTAAGGAAAAATGTTTTCAGTCACATCCAAAAGAAACATTATGCATTTTAACTCTAGCCCTACTAAGTTTTAGCAGTTGGATACAGAACAGGGTATAAGATTCATGAATATAAGCAAAATAAATTATGTCTCCAACCAAATATATTTAAAATTATTATTTTGGCTTAGAAATGGACAATCTAAATACAGGGCTGCTAGAAGAAAATTAAGTAGTACAGATAAAAAAAGAAAAGCAACAGATATCACCAAAGTACCAATAGAATTGTTCCTCATGCTTTGCCAAACTCTTTTTTCTCTATATGTAAGAGGGATGCTCTGTAGTCAATATTTACATTTAACTGTTTTATGATATTTATATATCAAAAGCAAAAGATGTGAACAAAGTAAATCTATATTTCAATTTTACTAATAATTTGCTATCTTTGTTATGTTTGCTGTCATTTTCATCTTAAAAAAAAACTTACTTGGCCTACTCCTTTTTGCTATCACTTTTCACCCCTTCTGATTTGTGTGTCATACTGAATCCTAGAGCAAGGCATTAGCAAAAGATCATGACCTGAGAGAAAGCTTAAGGGGGAGAGAGAAAAAGGAAAAGGATGGACAAGAAATAGAGGAAGAAAAGAATGAAGAGCTAAGAGCTAAAAGCCAAGAGTGGGAAATCAGAAATATGGAGGGGAATAGAAAGAATTATGGGAATTTCAGTGAATAGCATTATATGCTCTTAATGTTAATGAACAAATGATTTATGGTCAATATAATAATTTTTGGAGTACTGTAAAAGCTGTGTGATAAAAGACTCACCATTTATATATATGTGTATATATACATAATACTATTAATAATGTGGATCATAAGAGAAAAAAAATTCTGTGACATTTCTAAGCCATCGTTATACATTGAAGTATATTCTGTAAAATATATTACAAAACTTTTAGGCCAGAAAATGTTCAATATTTTTACAAAAATTTCTAATTTAGTAGCTTTCTCATCTTAGTTAAAACTAGATTTAGAAGATTAAGAGATCAAGTAATCTACAATAAATGTATTCTGATTTCCTCTAGAAACACAGATTGATTTGAAAATGAAGTGAAACTCTTAGAAAAGTGTGTATTGTATTTCCATTTTGATAAGGTTTCAGCCTATAGGTCTTCATTTTCATTTATCTCTCTTTCCTTTAAGGTCTGGGGATGCAGACCAATAATAGTTGTCTTAAAAACCATGGTGGAGATGTAGGAAGTCTAGAGCTATGCTCTTTGATATAGGGGATTCCTCATGTAAAAATTGTCTCCATCATTTTATTCAGTTTCTGTGGTGTCTCATTCTTCCTGACCCCATTTGGGATTTTCTTGGCAAAGACATTGTAGTGGTTTTCCACTTCCTGCTCCAACTCATTTTGCAGATGAGGAAACTGAGGCAAACCAAGTTAAATGAAGGTCATACAAATTATAAATGTCTGAGGCAGAATTTATTTCATGTCTTCCTAATTTCAGATTTAGCACCTTAAGCACTACTCCAATTTAGCCACTTTTTAATCTATAAATTGTAGTTCTAATCAGATAATTGCTCAGGCCACTGAAAGGTAAGAAGACCAGCCCAGTATCAGTCAGTGAGTTTGAGAGACATAATTTGAACACAGATCCTTTCAGCTCCAAGGCTGTCTCTCTGTCTACTGGGCACACTGTTACTGCTATGAAGAATTTGAGTATTTCAAGTATTGGAGCTAGGTAGGATAATGTATAGGTTTTTGCATTCATGGCCCACAACATTTCTGAGTTAAATGTGAAGCTGTGAAGCAGATTAAAATGTAATTGGGAAATACTTAACAATATAAATACAATAAATTCTAGATTGCATCAAAATTTATAAGTCAATATGCAGTCCTCAAGGATCCTTAAGTATGAATTCCTACCTCCCATTTTTTATTTGAGTTCAACACTGATAAATTGCATAGCAATCTGGATCTGCAATCAGGAACACCTAAGTCCAAATCCAGCCTCAAACGTTTATTAGCTGTTTGTTCTGAGTAAGTCACTTAATCCCTGTCTGCTTCAGTTTTTCCATTTGTAAAATGAGAATAGTAACAGCACCTCCCTCCCAGAGTTATTACAAGAATTAAATAAGTTAACATTTGTATAGTATTTTGAAGATCTTAAAGTACCATATAAAATTCTTACTATTATTAAATGCACAATATTCTAAGATTTCAAAGTTTTCCAATCTCATCATGTGGAGAATGAGATTTTTACCACTTAGTAAATGATCAAGACTCACTCAAATCTTTATCACACTTGGCCAATCTTCTCATCATTGTCTTCAGAAATAACAAGCTGGTTCTCAGAGAGACCAAAAGGCTTGATTTCCAAACTTTTACATCTTGGCAAATGTTATGGTAGCTCTTGCTATGGTAGCACGTTCACTGACTTCAAATGACTGATTTGAACTTAAGCATTGAAAATCTTAGCCATTTGGCTGGCTGGACCGGTAGATAAATGGACAGATGGATGGATGGATGGATAAGGGGATCAGATGAATGAATAGTTGGATGGATGAGCTTTAAAAATAGAGTCATCTTTGTGAAACATGAAAAGAGCACCGTCTCTAAAATCAGAATACTTGATTCAATTCCTGCCTCTAATGATTACTGGCTTTGTGACCTTGGAAAAATCTCTCTACCTCTATGAGTTTCATTTTCCTCAGATGTAAAATGATGGAGTCTGACTTGTATGGTATCTGAGCTCACTTCTAGATGTGTTATTCTCTGAGGTATCAGAGCAGGTCTTTAGAGGAGACATAATTAAATTTCCGTTAAGCAATAATTTCATTTTAAGAATAACTATTATCATTTTATATCCTTATTCATCATATTAATTCTATCTTACATTTCAAAGTACTTTGGATACTTTGTTATTTAATCCTCTATTTATTCTAGGTGATTAGAAAAGAAGAATAATTTCTATTTTAATTTAGTTTGAGTTTAAAAAATGTCAAAAAGATTAAATTATCTTCCAAAGATGACCCCCACAAAACAGTTATTTAAACAGTTGTTTTTTAAATTTAAAATTTCAATATATTTCTAGAGTCTAACATTATATATATAAAATGTCCTATGCTAGAATTTGGAAGAGGGAGATTATATAAGTAATTAAAGTACTTTTTATTAATATGATAATCATAATGTTGATTTGGTGTAACAATGCTTGATACAATGCTTGATGGGTTTTGGGAGGAGTGAGGTATCACTAAGAATATTTGTACTAATTTTTGTTATTTTCATTTAGTTGGGATTCTCAGGTGCCCGGATTTTCTTTTTATGACCAGTTCATTCAAATAACAACCCGTCTTCCATCTGAATTCATCTATGGATTTGGGGAAGCTGAACACACTGCTTTTAAGCGAGATCTGAACTGGCACACTTGGGGAATGTTCACTAGAGACCAACCTCCAGGTGTAAGTGACTTGGTTCTTCTCTCTGATCACACAGACCTTTCCACAAAGCACTCTACAACTTATGGCTACTTCTTCAATGGAAGTGATGCATTTTCAACAGTCCTTGCTTCTCAAGCAAACATGATCATTTTCTACTGATGCACTTGAAAAATTTTCAAAAAATGATCTTATCCTAGATCCCAGACTCCAGATTAGGAACTTTAAATACACAAACACATATATGTATGTGTGTATACACAAACACATATATGTATGTGTGTATACACACATACATACATACATACATATATATACATACATACATACATATATATACATACATACATACATATATATATATATATATATATATATATATATATATATATATATATGAGTTGGTATAGATAATTCCACTTTGTATAATTCAGGTATGAAACTGATCTTACCATGAGCCATGGCAAACTTCTGAATCATATCTTGATTGTTTACATTCTGGGTCTATATTTCATTGAATTGAGATAGATAAAAGAATAGATTTGTTTTTAAACAAAATCAGAAAAGACTCATTTTAATACTCACTTTAGAATAATTTCAAACCTGGGTTTGAATCCAGTGACTGTGGCAAGCCACTTACCTTTTGAACTTTGCTTACAGAAGAAGGTTTATGCTCCTCTGGACTTATTTAGTCATTGTGGACTTTAGATATGAGAGTCAGTTAGTCCAAGTCCTAAACCTTATTTCAGGGAACAAATGTGCCTTCAGGATTCACCTTCAAGTTCTGTCCTCAAATCAGAATTTAGGAATTAAAATCTTCCCTCTATAATTTCTCCAATTGGGGCAGCGAGGTGGCACAGTGGATAGAGCGCCAGCCCAGAATTCAGGAGGATCAGAGTTCAAATCTGATCTCAGACACTTAACACTTCCTAGCTGTGTGACCCTGGGCGAGTCACTTAACCCCAGCCTCAGGGAAAAAAAAAATAATTTCTCCAATTTCTCCAATAACTTGATATTTTTAGACAGAGGTTTCCCTTTGTTAACACTAAGCATGATTGTGATTTAGGCAGCAGTACCCTAGCTATTTATGTCATCAGAGAAACTTTGCTTTTCAACTTTGTTAGAGACCATAATCTGTCTGTGCTAATGATGCTGATGTCCAACATATATGTTTCTGTGGTACATACTAGAATAATCCAAATTTAGGTTTAATAGCTATCCTTTTTTCCTTTTGTTCCCTTGATTTTTTTTAGATTAATTAATTAAAATAGGTGTGCTTAATGAAGGGTTTATGAATTCTTTCTTTAATGTAATAACTTTTAATATAATTGGCTCCCTTTGAAATACTATGTATTTGATTTTATACATAATAAAATTATGTTTCTGAGAAAGCTTGCATAGCTTCCTCAGACTGCCAGTGCTATCTATGACATACATCTAAAAGGTCAAGACCCTGTATGTGAAACAATAGTTGATATTATGACTTGGTGTGACCTTAATTGACTAATCACTTTCATGGGGAATTCCTATTTTTGATGTTCTTTTTCCTTTTTGAGATGGAAGTTTTAGTTTGTTTTTTTTTTCTTTCCAAAAGAGTAAATGCATGCTCTGTACTACAGATATTTCACATTAGTGAAATATCAGAGCAAATGCTTGGAATAGAACTCAATAATTTTCCTTCTCACCACAGACATCTAAAGAAGCAGTTTTATTATATTTATTTTATTTTACTTTTTAAATGCACATATAATGGATTCTAAATTGTTCATTTAGTTTAAGACATCACCCATGGTTCATTAATAAAAGAGCAGCCATTTCACCTCAAATACCAGAATATACAAGTTATTGAATAGCAAAAATTAAAATTCTACCTACTTTCAAACAAAATCTAATTCAGATAAAATGATTTCATTCAAGGTTATATTGTTATACAGATTTTCTTTTTTTTTTAAGTGCACAAACTAATGTAAATTTTTACATCCTACATATATATATATATACATATACGTATATATATATATATATACACACACACACACACACACATACATATATATATATTATATATATATATATATATATATTTGGTAGAGGTAGAGTTAATTATATAAGTAACCAAAGTATTTTTTATTAATATTATAATCATAATGTTGATTTGGAGTTGCAATGCTTGATGGGTTTTGAGAGGAGTGAGTTATCACTAAGAATAATTGTACTAATTTTTGTTATTTTCATATATATGTATATATATGTGTATATATATATATGTATATATATATATATATATATATATATATATATATATATATATATATATATATATATATATATATAAATGTGACAACAGAATGTTAATCATTGCTACAGAAGCAGTTTTAAAACATGGCTAATCCATTCTTAAAATTATTTTCTTAGGGATACAGTATTAGATTTGAAATCAGAAAGTGTCAGTTGAAATGCTATCTCAGGCATTTACTAGCCATGTGACTCTGGAAAAGTCACTTAGGTTTTCTCAGCTCTAGTTTCTCATTGGAATGCATAGGATAGGGGAGGAAGGTGCTGCAGCAGATAGTACACTGAACGTGGAGTTAGGAGGACCTGAGTTAAAATGCAGCCTCAGATACTTGACACTTGCAAGTAATGTGATCATGAGTAAGTCAGTTAAACATGATTTCCTTGAAAAAAAAAAAGATAAAGAATAACAGCCCCTATTTTACAATGCTGGTTGTGAACTCCATATGAGGTAATGGTTGAAATACTCTGCATACTTTATAGTGCTATATATTTACTAATTATTATTACTATTGTTATTGAGATTATTATTATATGGAGAATCATAGGACTCATTGATCCTCTAATTGCATAGCAAATTCTCAGGCTACATCACACCAGCCCCTTGGAACATAGAAAACTATCTTAATTAACAATTAGATATACTATTTTGTTTTTCAGTATAAACTGAATTCCTATGGCTTTCAGCCCTATTACATGGTTATGGAAAATGAAGGCAATGCTCATGGAGTCCTTTTGCTCAACAGTAATGGAATGGGTAAATATATGGAAAGGCTTCTATGTATTTTTCTAAAGTGATTTTGCTCCCCAAGATTTCTAATGAAAATGAAAATTTATAAGATGATGAATATGTAATTTCATTCCAGATGTGACATTTCAACCAACCCCTTCTCTGACTTACCGCACCATTGGTGGGATCTTAGACTTTTACATGTTTCTGGGTCCAACTCCTGAAGGAGCAACTAAACAATATCATGAAGTACGATTGCTTACATATCTTCTTCAATGACCTAAATTTTTTTTATTTATATTTCTTTCAAATAACAGTGAAAAAAAACATGCTTTTCCCTGCTTTGTTTAGTTCATTGGACGGCCAGTTATGCCACCTTACTGGGCTATGGGATTCCAGCTGTCTCGTTATGGATACCGAAACACGTCTGAGATTATTAGTCTCTATGAAGAGATGGTAAAGGCCCAAATCCCTTATGTAAGTAATATCAATTAGCAAAGACAAGTTTGTTGTTTAAAGGCAGTTGAAAACTAAAAATGAAGAAACTTCAGAATCTATTGTGACTAAATAACTCAGCTTCCTCAAATATATAATGAGGTTCTTTGACTCCAAAGCCAGAATTCTTTGCTTTATAACACTCACTCTCCATCATTCTTTCATTTACATTAAATAATGAAATAGATAAATGAATCCTGGTGAAGTTGCATATTGAAGAAAATGCTTAAAGAGATATTTTTCCATAGATACTGACAATAGACAAATTGTTGACTCATGTTACTGGTGGATGCATATCTGGGAAGATGTGAACTTCATTTTCTACTTTTTTTTATGACTTAGCTAAGACTAGAGTTCTCCTGTTATTCATCTCATACTCAGTCTGAACATATTCTTGAGTGTTCTATTTTGTCTAATGGTAGCCATCTTTATGGCAGGAGGGGGGGAGGAAAGAAAAAAATTGCTGCTTCACATACAATCATTTTTTTAAAATTCTACTTTTATTGAAATGCTTGTGTTATTTAATGTTTTTAAAAAAGAATTGACCACATTTCCAGGAATATATTTTGTGTTTAATAAATACTTGTTGGTAAATTATCTAAAAATTTGGAAAGCAAAAAAAAAATTGGAAAGCTTTTCCCTCAAAATTATAATATGAAATAATTTGATTTGGTTTCATGAACTTTGATTATTTGTAAAATTACAAAAAATCTGTAAAATTATCTGCAAAATAATTATATTTGTACTACTTAATTAAATTTTTATAAAGAAAAATTTTAAATTAAAATCAAAATTTATATTAAATATTAAAGTTCTATGGCAACGTGATTTAATGAAAATCATCATTTTTCTATAATTTTTATCATAGTCCACATATCACTTAGAGTGCTTACTAGTAATAAGGAAAGAAGAAACCAGAAACCAAAAAAATGCACATTCATTAATTGGGTTCCTGTTTTCAGTTCCTTTGGGAAGGACAATCATTTTTAGCTCAAATGAACACATTATCTCTTGCTGACAGTTAAGAATAGTGACAAATTTAGGATGCAAACTCAAACAAACTGATTAGAGTTGACAATTGAAGAATATTAATGAATATGGTAATGCTTTTCCCCTTTCAAAAATGTTATGTAGAGTTACATTAGTCTTCATTTCTTTATTTTCTGGGGAGATAAGAGGGAAAACCTGTTAATTCAGAATATAGAAACTTGCTATCCAACTATTATTTTGTATGGACAGAGGATAAAAATAACTTAAAAATTTGTCAACCGTTTTGTCATAGCATCAAAAAAAATTTTAACCTTTTATCCCTATTAGAGTGTATACTTCTTTTTTTTCCTTCTGATTTTTCTTTCTTTTTTTTTTTAAGCCTTTTATTTTCAAAACATGTGCATGGATAATTTTTTTAGTATTGACCTTTGCATAGCCTTGTGTTTCAGATTTTCCCCTCCTTTCCCATACCCCTTTCCCTACATGATAAACAATCAAATATTTACTATATATGTTAAAATAAATTTAAATGCAATATATGTAAACATATTTATATAATTTAGAGTACATATTTCTTGCCTTTTTTTTGTATCTCACCCTGAGCATGATTGCCAGGAACGGAGTCAGCTTTTGATAAATTCTTATTAACTTGTTTAACTTATATCATTTCATTTTTTTTTTTTTTTTTTTTTTTTTTTTTTTTTTTTTTGTGGAAAGTGAAAAATAGAATCTGTTGCTCAATTTTTGTGAGATTTGGCCTTGAATTACTAGCCTGAGTTAGAAAGAGCTCAAAACACAATTGAGATGAATCTGCTTATTTCTAGTCCTGTATCTTTTTTTTTTTAATCTATGTCCCTCAAATAATAATGCATTTCTTAAGCTTAAAGCAATGAGGAAAATGTGTTTTGGACTACTATTGTTATATGGGACTCGACACTACTGACAGCATGACAACATGTATAACTGAGTGTTTCAACATGTTGGCCTATTTCCTCCTATCTTTGAATGCTAGATACATTTAGCCCAACCATTGGTTCACAATAACTATCATCTATAGTAAATTTCATTATTTGAGATTCTTCCTTTGCCGTCATGATTCTTGTATATTGTAGGATGTACAGTACACAGACATCGACTACATGGAACGGCAGCTTGATTTTACCCTTCGGGACAGATTCCAAGATCTCCCAAATTTTGTTGAAAGAATACATCAAGATGGAATGAAATACATTATTATTCTGGTTAGTGTTTATCTTAATTTTGTCATAATTGAATTTCATTATCTCCTTATCTTTTTCATAATTAATTTTCCCATCTTAAATAAAAGATCAACAATAATTCCAGAACCAGGGGTATACTGTTAAGAGTTTTAAGAACTGACTCTCTAAGCTGAGTGGGGGAGTACAGATGACACAATTAAAAATTTGGTTTGAATTATTAACATTTACTCTATCATTTCACATAATTTAGATAATTAAGAAAGTAATCACCTAAACTCTAATTTGTAGCTTTTATCCATTTCTGAAGTAGAAATATTGACACTGAAAATTTAATGATTAGCTTTTTCAAGATAGTATTTATTACCTAGCTCTAGCACACCACAGTTAGAACCCACAATCATTTTTAAGTCCCTACTACTCATCTTTTCCCTCTGAATATAAATTAACTCTAATTTAGATGTATCTAACATGGGTTTTTGGATGTTTAAAAATAATATTTAAATACAAATGCATTTTTGGGATCCTCCATATTTTATTCTCTGCATTTATAAAACAATTTCTTGAGAAGCTTCATCAGCCTGGGAAAGTATCCATGACACAGAAAAGGTTAAGGACTCCTACTCTAAATTCTCTTTGGGGTACTGATTGAACTCCAGAAAGGTGTTCCCAAAAGTATTCCCTAAAGCAAATAGCTTATTACAACAACTAAGCATTCATGAGAAAAGCCAAAAACAATTCCCTCTATGTGTCTTTTGATTTAGAGATGATTTTTGAAAATGACTGTGTAATGTTTATATATCTACCAGTTCTAAAATCAAAACCAGAGGAAGTCCTTTATTCTGGTCAGAGCAGCAAATAAAATTTTAAATTTGAAATATAGGCAAAGAGATTCAATTTTACAACTTCCAAAAGGCTCTCTTTCATGAAGTGTATTTCATGTGTAATTTATTAATGTATTGAATAATATTTTTGTGCCAATATAACTTATTTTATGAGCAGGGCACAACATTTATTTTATTATTAATGATAATACTGATTCCCTTGCTTATTGTACAATGATAGTTTCTTGCATTTTTCTATCTTCCCCCCCCAAAAATTTTCTTCCTTGACCCACACAGTTAAATTATCTTCAAGGAAGGCAACATTGAACTTGAAAGCTTATGTGGATCCCTGCATTGAGCATGGGAATAGGAGGGAAATATGGGCAATGGATATTGACAGAGAATGAGAGCAGATAGTTAAATGGTGAAAAAGAGAAGACACAATGACTTCTTGACAAAAAGACAGTTTATGTCATAAGGATTGCCGATGTCCTTCATTAGAGTATACGTTCATTGAGAATGAGAATCACTTCTTTTTTTATCTTTGCATCTCTAGAACCTCAAATTTGGCCTGTCACATCATAATCACTTAATAAATACTGATTTTGATTGATTGTTGAATAATAACAACTGTACTTTTTCACATACTTATTTGATATGAATGAATATTTAATTCAGGATCCTGCAATTTCTGGAAATGAGACAAAGCCCTATCCTGCATTTTCCAGAGGAGTTGAGAAAAATGTCTTTGTCAAATGGCCAAATACTGATGAAATTTGTTGGGCAAAGGTATGACTTTAATAGATACCATTAAGATAGCCCAGAAAAAAAAGGAAGGCAGTAAAACAGAGAAGCAGGAAAACAAGGAGGAAGGAAGGAAGGAAGGAAGGAAGGAAGGAAGGAAGGAAGGAAGGAAGGAAGGAAGGAAGGAAGGAAGGAAGGAAGGAAGGAAGGAAGGAAGGAAGGAAGGAAGGAAGGGAAGAAGGAAGGAAGGAAGGAAGGAAGGAAGGAAGGAAGGAAGGAAGGAATCAAAGAAAAAAGGAAAAAAGGAAAAGAAATATTTTTTACATGCCTATCATGTGCCAGACATTTTGTTAAATGTTTTAGAAACTATGTCATCTCAATCTATTTAGAAACATGTTGAATTGAGTTTATGTCTGTTAAAGTTATTTTCTCTATTTTGGTTATAATATTTATATTTTTCATCTGAGTTCTAAAAACATTTATTAAATTTAATTCATAGGATAAGCAGAGATTTATAGTATTAAATAATAATGATTTTTGATGAAATGATTTCAAGGATAATGAAGAAAGAATTCAAATTTTAAATGAAACTGAAGAAATGATCCTAATTGTCCCTTTCACTTCTAATACTAAGATAGTATGGGACTATTTGCTTATAAAATATATTTTCTATAATTATTTAAATATATATCTACTAAAGAAAGAAAATTGATTGTCAATTAGAGTGAGTGATTTGTCTAATGACTTTCACTTCAGAATATATAATATACAATTTTTTGTCAATTCTATCCCTTGAGTCTAATTTAGATATTACCTGGAGAACAAGTATCTTCATGCTTCATTTAAAAATCTGTTAGCAGAAACTCCTCAAAGATCTGATATCATATCCTTGAATACCATATTTTCTACCAAATTTCCCTTACTTTCAATGAGGAGAGAAACAGACAATGCTTTGGTATAGTCATACATTAATATTAAGGATTATTAATAACATTCATTATTTCATTTGTGTGGATATTCTCATGATACAGATTACAGTCTTTCTAGTCTTGGCAGACAATTTCATAGAAAGAAAGAGATATATATTGCCCCCTTCCAATCATCAGCTATTGGGCTGTTGAGTAATGTTCTGCTTCAAGATCACTTCAAAGTTAGCTAGACTGTTCTGAAGAATAGTTCTGCTATAATGATAACATAGAGAATTGAGAACTTGTACCATGATGAAGTATCATAATACTCTAGTGGAAGAAAAATATAGTATATGTCCAATATCATACTTTCCTAAGTTTACCTTGTGCATGGCAATGGGATTTAACTTCATTTATTTTTTTAAAACAGCTTTTTTTTCCCCTTTCCTTCTTTTTTTATTTATTTTTTTGCTTGAGGCAATTGGGGTTAAGTGACTTGCCCAGGGCCACACAGCTAGGAAGTATTAAGTGTCTGAGATCAGATTTGAACTCAGGTCCTCCTGACTTCATGGCGGGTACTCTATGCACTTCACTACCTAGCTGTACCTCTTTCTTTTCTTTCAATAGGTTTGGCCAGATCTGCCCAATGTCACAATAGATGAATCTTTGACTGAAGATGAAGCTGTAAATGTAAGTTCTCTTTGATTTGTTCCAAAATCTAATAATGATAAGCAAGTGGATTCCTTGATCTATTATAGAATTGCTGTTTGCCTAAGTGACTAAAATGCTGTGTGAGGAGACAGAAAATCCATGGTGCAAATCCATTCTTTTACACTTAGTTGTAAAGCTCAGTTTACTTCTCTGTGATAATAATTATGGTAGCATTTATTTCATAAGATTGAAAGGAGATGGCCTTCATAAAGTACTCCATGAACTTTAAAGTAATATAGAAAGTTAGCTGATAGGCAGAATGGAATAATAGGTAGACAAGCATATTAAGAGTCAGGAAGACTAAAAGTCAAGTCTTTACCTTACTACATAGAGGCTATGGGATCTTATCAGCTCTTAACTTTACTACTCAAAACCATTCTTTAGACTATAAGTTTCACAGATGCTACTAATAAGGAGTGAGGCAGTGAGCTTCCTCATTGAAATTTCCCGGTGTTGATGAAAACTCAGCTCTGTATCAAGTAAATAAATAAATGTAAATTATTACCAAGGATAGCATTCTTCTAGAAAACACAGCCCATCAATATTAGTTAAAGGTACAGATTTAGTTAAGTAAAATTATTGATTTAGATTTGAATTATAATACTCTCTTTGATCTCAGTCTCTAAAACTTCACTAAAACCATCAAGATAAATCTTTACATATTCTGTCTAGTAGCAATAGAAGCACTGATTTAATTATAGTTCCAGAACTGGAAAAGGGGGGGGGGGAGGAGTGACAGGAAAGGAAGATAACATGAAAATACTTGGAGTTCAATAGAATCATCTAAGCATTCTTGCCCAAGTGACACATTAACCAATACGAACAATGCATGACTTGGGGCATGAGTTTAAGAGTTGAGAATTATCATTATCATTATTAAGAAGTAGAATTTATAAAGTACTTTAATTTTTGCATATTGTTTTGAAAATATTTTCTCATTTAATCTTCATAACAACTTTAGGAGGTAAGTACTCTAATAGTCTCATTTTACAGATGTGGAAATTGAGACAGACTAAAGTTAAATGACTTGCTTGGAATCACACATCTCATAAATGTCTGGGACTACTTTTAAATTCAACTCTTTTTGACTTCAGGTTCCATGCTCTTTTCACTATGCTAGCTAAGTGTTAAATCCCATAAGGCATTATCTCTAGGTATGGTGTTCATGAGGGCTTAACAACATGGTGAATAACAAGAATATGACCAGGATTAAATGTCATAGTGATAAAGGTCAGGGAGTCAAATGATTTTTGTCCTAGATTCCGCAATCCTGACTCATTACTACTTCTACCTGGAGAATTTTCTAGGGCATGGTGAAATTCTAACATGGGAGTTCAAAGAATTAGCTTACTGTTCATTTGAAATGAATAGTCAGTCAATGAACAAGGGCAGGGATGAGAAAGTCCATATCATAATTCTGGACAGAAACAAAAAACAAAACAAAACAAAAAAGAAAAAAAATAGAATTCGAGAAACTCACAATTGGAAGATACCTCTGAGACCAAGTGTTCCTTTTGTTACCTGAACAAAATTCTCTTTATAATGTCACAAGGTGGTCATCTAGGTTTTGCTTGAAGGTGTATAGTGAGGAAATTCTCTATCTTCTGATTCTGTCCATTCCATTATCAGAAAAACTGAGGGGCAACATGCTTAACTCTACTCCAAATCTCTCTCTTCACTTTATACCTGAGCTTTCTAGATCTGCCTCAGAGGACCGAGCAGATTCTATTTGAAACTCATCCAAATACCTGAGAACAGTTATATCAGCATGTCTTGTCTTCTCTTGACTGAAAAGTCTCAGCTAATTCAAATATCTACACAGCTATAGATATTTCAATATGATGAATCAGTTTAGGATCATCCACAGTGATTAGAGCCACAAATCTAAAGCTGCGAGGAACTCTAAAAGACAAATTAACACCCTCATTTTATAAAAAGTGAGGAAACAATACAATTGAGTTTCAGGGAGGAATTAGAAATCATGTAAAACAGTCCTGTAATTTCATTTCAACTTTAGAGACCATTTGTATTTGTCTTTTATCTCTACTTTCTGACACAGAATATGTACTTTAGAAGCTAGGTGGTAGAGTGTGACCAGACTGTTAACGTTTGTGAGACCTGATTTCAAATCTAGCCCTAGACAGTTTTTCAGTATGTGAATTTGGGCAAGTCACTTAACATTTCTGCCTCTCTTTCCTCATCTGGAAAAGGGGGATAATAATAATAATAATATCTATTTTCCATGGTTATTATGAGTAGAAAAAGGAATTATTTTTGGATTTTTTCATAATAAGATTACATATATGTGTGTATACATACATAATAAATATGAGTCATATTACTATTATTATTTTTGCTATATAGCTGTTGAAATAAAATTCATGTAATTAAGTATAAATGAGGGAAATATTGTTAGGGTAAACATTCAGGCTAATATATATATATAGCCATATTCATTCTTGCTTCTGAACAATTTTTAAACTGAAAAAAGTCTAGGAAAATTCCCTAATTAATTAAATTCCTTAATTCTTCAAAAAATGTCTCAATTAACCCTGTTTTCCTTCCCAATTAATTTTGTATCATTCTTTTATAGGCTTCCCGAGCTCATGTAGCTTTTCCAGATTTTTTCCGTCCAAACACAACTGAATGGTGGGCAACTGAAATTGATGATTTCTACAATAATGTGATGAAGTTTGATGGTTTGTGGATTGTAAGTGAATGGAAATTTTAGAAAATTCATGTAGAAGATAAAGTGAGATATGTTAATCTTTAGCTATTTAGTCTGTTTTTGGGAAAGATTTTATTTGATTACCAAAGCATTAACAAAATTGCCAGGTTTGTTGGTTTCTCTTTCTGAAAATGCATGATTATTCAAATTTTGCCTTACCAAAGGGGAAAAATAATAATCTCAAGTCATTTCTGACAAAGAGGATAGAATGGTACATCTGTGCTAAGAAAGACCTCTTTTCTATACTATATCTAACACTTACTAGGTTTGGAGCCATAGGCAAATCAAATTACCCTTCCTTTTTCAAAAGCAATAGCCACTCAATCTAGAAGCTGTGATACTTAGGTGAAATAGTGTACACAAATAATTTAAAAACCTTTAAATTATCATACAAATGACCAAGTTATTGTGCTATATTTTCATTTATACATAATTATAAATATAATGTCTCTGTAAAGACATTGCTTTATAAAATTTATGGTTATTTAAAATCTATTTACAAGGATACAATAGCCCAATTAAATTATATGTAATCTTCCATTGTCTGAGTTATATAATTTTCAAAAACCAAAATTTTTTGATGTGCATTTGTTTTAGGACATGAATGAACCTTCTAGCTTTGTCAATGGAACAACTTCTAATGTATGCCGAAATGATACACTGAATTATCCACCTTATTTTCCAGGTGAGAATAAGTTTGATGGCATTATTGTGAAATGATTATAAAGTAAAAATGAACCATAAATATCAATTATGTTAAGGAATAGGCTTGGGATCCTATTAAAGGCAACTTCCCTTTTGGAAAAACATTTTTCTTATTGTGTCACAGAATCTCAGATTTGGAAAGTCATCAAGGGCCATTCATTTTTATTGTTGTCTGAGTAAATATTGCCAATAAGTATTCATCCAGCTTCTTCCTGAAGCTCTCAAGATAAGACTCTTTTTTTCACTTTCAGATAGCTTCATTTTTAGGAATTTGTTTGATCTATATCAATTTTGATTATTGGCAACTTCTACTTACTACTATTAGTTCAGTCCTTTACAATCTAAATCATGTTTAAGCAAATCTTCCACATGACAACCATGCAAATATTGGAAGAAAGCTATAATTTTCCCCCCCTGAGAATATTGTTTTCTTCATTTTAAGTTTTCTCTCTCCTTTTTCTCTCTCCCCCTCCCTCCCTCCATTTCTACCCCTCTCTCCGCCTGCCTTCCTTCCTTCCTTCCTTCCTTCCTTCCTTCCTTCCTTCCTTCCTCCCTTCCTCCCTTCCTTCCTTCCTTCCTCCCACTTTTCCTCCCTCTCTTCCTCCTCCTCCCCTTCTTCTCCCTCTTTCTCCTCCTTTAACACTAATACACTATAAGAGATAAAATCAAATTAATACTGTTTTTTTCTGATAAGATAATGGTGTTTCTTTTTAATTGTTTATTCTTAGACCTAACAAAAAGAGGAGAAGGATTGCATTTCAGAACAATGTGTATGGAAACAGAACAGATCTTGAGTGATGGAACTTCAGTATTGCATTATGATGTTCACAACTTATACGGATGGTCCCAGGTGAAACCAACTCATGAGTATGTCATTTTTTTTTACAATTGATCCTTTTGTAAAACTATCTGAGGCTTTATCCTTTTAATATAATTTTATTACATTATTTTAATATAATTTTATTACTCATTAATATATGCCAGATTAATGTAGTCTTTTTGAATTTCACATTTTACATAGATGAAGAAACTGAATATTGGAGGTTTACTATTTTCCTAAGGTCATATAAATTGCAAGTTTGCATAGACCTCATGTGAACTTAGGTAATATGATATCATTTTCTACCTTACCATTTTGCAGCCAGGAGGTACAGTGGAGAGAGCACTGATCATAGTCCAGAATAGTATAAGTTCAAATCTAACCAGATATTTTCTAGCTTTTGGACCCTTGGCTAGTAACATAACTTCTGCCTTCTTCAGTTTTCCCTTCTGTAACATGGAATAATGATAATAATAATTAAAGTTGTTGTGAGAATACAATGCTATATTATTTATAAAATGCTTTATAAGTTTTAAAAATCTAAATAATAATAACGATAATATTATTATTTATAGTATCATTGATATTATTATTACTCTATAGGAGAAGTCATATAAATAGATGATTGACATTTAAAAGGCATTAGGAATATTTAGTGTACATCTCTAAATTAGGATGATAATATACAGAAAATTTACAGTGTTTTTCTATTAGAATACCTTGATAATACTGAGACAAAGAACTAGTTTGAATGGTCCAAAACCTAATTTATAAGAATTTAGTAATAATAGTAGTTAGTTTCAATATAATTGCTCTGTGTGCCAGGCACCATGCTAACTGCTTTACATTTATCTTATTTGATCCTTACAACAACTCTGGAATGTAGGTGCTATTATTATTCCCATGTTACAGATAAGGAAATTGAGGCAAACAAGGCTAGATGACTTGCTCAGCATCATACAGCAACTACATGTCTGAGGACAAATTTGAACTCAGGACTTCCTGATTCCAAACCTGGAATTCTATGGTCTGGGCCAACTGACTGTCAATTAACAAATTGTCACATTAATCACTTGAATTAACTAAGATGATTCAATTTTTAAAAATTCACTTGAACAAATCCATTGAAACATAGTTATTAGGCTTTTTATAAAAAAAAAATGATTCAGGAAAATTACATGTCTAGTTGTCTTTAAAAAAAAGGTAGGATTCTTAACTAGACATGTTGAAATATATAATAATTATAAAAAAAGTAGGGCAGGTAAGTGACACAGTTGGTAGAGCATCAGGTCTGGAGTCAGGAAGTCCTTTGTTTAAATCCAACCTCAAACATTTACTGGTTATATGACTCTGGGCAAGTGACTTAATCCTATTTGTCTCAATTTTTTATTCATTTGTGAAGTGATCTGGGGAAGGAAATAGAAAATGACTTCAGTATCTTTGACAATAAAACCAAATGGGCTCTTGAAGAGTTAGATACAACTGAACAACAACAACTTATAAAAATAGCTCCAAAAACTCAAGGCAGTAACACCAAAATATTTTTAATGACAATTTTCTCTCTAATCCAATTGAATTAATTAATTTATTAATTAAGCACCCAATTTTTGGGGTAAAATGACAACAGTCCTTGCCATCAAAAAAAAAACCAAACAAACTATTGGTACACTATGACTTGTAAATAGTTAAAATATTATTACTATCAATGTCAAGACAACTTTAATGATTATATTTGAAAATCACATGGGAAAAAAATTCACATTCATCAAGTAAATAATTAAGGTAGGATGAAGAACACAAAATCAATGTTTTCTTTATTTGAATATAGCTTAACAAACTTTATTGCCTTCCAATTTAAATAGTTTATTTTAAATCTTTGCTATTAAATTTAATTTTTTTAATTTTTAGTTTTTCAGTTGTTCCTTGATAGTATGTTCATCCCTTCATATCATATTTAAATGAAGGTTAAGTGTTTCAATGCAGAGTTTTTTGTGAAAGGTTCATGTTCTATTTATATAGGAAGGATAACATTTATAGCTAGGTCTTTGTTTTTTTGATGGATACATTAAATACTACATTAAATACATACTGTTTTGTCAATACAAGTACATGTTTGTACATATATCTAATATAAAAGCATATGCTTATATTTTATATGTATACATTATGCACATATATATTTTTATGTATATAATATATGTATATATATATATATATATATATATATATATCTGTGTACACACATATCACACACACACATACACATACCTGATTCCTGCTTAGTACAGATAACAACTCCAGGAGTAGTCACATTATTTTAATTTGCTATGCATATTTGAATTCAGAACTAATATCACATTTTAGATAATTTGTTTAAGTACTTTCAAATAGATTCAAATACTCTTGTGTATTCAAATTACAAATGGTGTATGTTCATATTATTTCTATGAATTTGAATAAATACAACCAATTTGTAGGAGTTCTTATTTACACTAATCAGAACATAGCTTTTTATATACATACATATATATATATATATATAATTAACACATATATCCAAAAGTATAAATAAAGATGCTCATTTTCTTTCATCTTCCATAGCAAGTCTACTCAATGTCCTGGAGACTTCTTTTAAAATTTCCTGATACTATATACATTATACCAGAATGGGGAGGACTCCACATTAATTCTCTCTCATAATTACTGTATGACCATTCTCTCTATCTCTGTCTCTTTTTGCTCTGGTAATATACTATATATGTTTTCCTGGACTCTATAGATCTCTTAATTGCAAGACATTTGTTTCCATTAATTTTCTCAGTGTCACTGGGATGATCAACATCACCATCTTCTTTTATATATTTCATATTTTGTAGCGGTACTAGATATTTGATTGAAGCTGTTGTATTTGCTTGAAGTTTTTTCTAATTTTTATTATTATCTTAATTTAGTATTGATTTTGACCTTTGATCTAGTGATCTTATAGTATGATATGATATAATACTCAAGAATTTTCTTCCACAAAAATAACTTATTCTAAAATTATTTCTACATTAGTAACCGATAGTTTTAATTTAATAAACTACAGTCATATTCTTTGCTGCTATTGTTTTTTGTCATTACTATTGCTTTTCAAACTGAATGTAATACAATATATTTGAATGTCATCATTTCTTAATTTCAAGCCATATTTTCTGAGAAAAATGAATAATTTTCTCACATTCTAATTAAGCAGATATACTCTTGTTAATATCTTTAGAAATCTATAAAACTACTAGTCAAGTGAATACTGATGGGCACTTAGTTCTGTTAATTGAAATGCAAAGGAACTGAGCATAAAATTTAAACTTGGTTAATTTCCCACGTTGTAATAATATAATAATACTTTTTAAAGAAAATATTTTATGTTAGCAAATAGTTCATAATTTGAATGGTAAATCAAATGTTTCCCATGTATTAAACACATACTTAATTTTTTTTTTTTACCTTTTTCATTCTTTTTTTACTATGTTAGTGCCTTGCAAAAAACAACAGGCAAAAGAGGAATTGTTATCACTCGTTCCACATATCCTACTGGTGGTCGATGGGGAGGTCACTGGCTTGGTGACAACTATGCAAACTGGGACAATTTGGACAAATCCATCATTGGTATGGAGTGATTATTAACTATTATAAGCCATTTATATTTAGATAATCATGGTTAAGATTTCTGATTTTGTTTTTAAAGATAATATTAGGTATTTTCAAATACTTTGCTGAAATCAAACAAATATTTAAAATATTTTCTTATTCAATCTGTCCACTACGAATTTGAGTACTTCAAAGTTCTGTGATTTCATCTGAAGATACTTTTCTCACTGCCTCTGAATACAACCTTTATATAACTGTCTGTTGTATTTTGAGATGTGTGCTTGAAGAATTCATTAATTTACAGCAAATAAGGTGATGAACAATTCTCCTTTTCTCACCTAACTAGAATTTCAAGGGCCAATCACATGCATAATCCTATTATTGATCTGTACAGAAACTTTGGCTTTTCCTGTTTCTGATTTAAATCTGTATGCCATTCCTTATGCAGCCTGGTTTCCTAAACCCCACTCCACAATTCTTACTGTGTTGTTGATTGTTTCAGTGCAGATCCCTCATGGTTTTTTTGGTGTCCTGCAGTTTCAAACTTCTGAACTCAAGTGATCTGCCACCTTCAGCCTTCATAATAACAGAGATTATAAGTGCATAATACCACACATGACAAATCATGGTTATTTCTGGATTTGTCTTGGTTCATATTTGAATAAGGCATCTTTATGTCATTGTAGAATCGATCCTCAAATA